>NC_061518.1:7437500-7607500 GCF_022379125.1 Scophthalmus maximus
CACCTGCTGTGACCAGGCTGCCGTCCGAAGGCGGGAAAGAAGACATCTTGTCCACTAGGGATGGGGGGGCGATGGGTACCATGGTCGGGACACCAGAGACAAAGTATGGAGGGTAGACGGGAGACTGAGGGGTGGAGGTGCCTGTCTTTATGCCCTTACCTGCCTCATACACTAAAAAAAAAGCAACGCACAATCCCACTGAGACTCTCCAGAAACATTTACTTCTTTCAGACAGTGTCTGTATTCTGAAGCTTTGCACATGAGCATGCGTGTGTGTGGTTGTACTCACGGTGTCTGGGGCAGCAGCATGTGTCAGGGCAGCACCAGCAGCTGACGTAGCAGCAGCAGGAGTGAGGACAACACTGACACCAGCAAACCCCAACCAACAGCAGGAACAACACGCTGCCAAGCGCCACTGCCGCCACAAACACCCACTCTGGAAGTACACACAACCCCGCATACAAATAAATACCAACACAACATGTGTGTAGATTGAGTTGATCCCTGTGTAGTCACGCTCTGCTTTCCGAGCATTCCACGTATTTTTCCCCACTGCACTCCTATAAAACTGTTGTATTAAATAATTGAAACAATACGATAAGCTCACTTATTTCTAACTCCATGTACAAGCAGATTATTTTCGTTTTCAGACTGAATGACACGTCATTTATATGATTTTACACAGCTCCCTCTTGAAGCACAAAAGACTTTATATACTGTAATAACACTCTTGTAGTATAGTATATCTTATAGTAGAGATGGTCAAGACCTGTAAACAGACTGTGATGTGTAAAAACGGCTGAGTTCTCTTTACAATCTGTCTGTTTTTAGCCGTATTTTCCACAGTCGACTCTGTGTTCAAAATGACTTTAAAAAGACTCTCTCTGTGTCACATTTAGACTTCGAGCTATTTTCTTTAATGAATGTTGCTGACTATTGTAACTTTGAGAAAACTTTGTTTTTACACGTGAGGATAATGTAAATTAAACAATAACAAACATGAAGATGAACACTAGAGTTGTTGGGTCTTTGAGTGCAAGTTGCACAGAGATGAAGGCACTACTCCAAGCTCCAATATTGCAAAAGGCAGTAGATGTAAGCAAATTACACTTTAATGTGCTCGATGTGAATAGCAACGTTTTGTACTTTATTCCCCTTTCACGTCTCTCAAACTTCACTCCTGCTAATACGGGAGCTACAGGTGTACTAACATGTACTGTACTAACAAGTAATAACAGCGATAGGCTGACTGTGTGATTAGTTTAACAAAGCACTATAATATCCATATCCATCCAAAATAAAGTTAACCAAGATTTTATCCAAATTAAGGATATATTTGAACACATTTTCACTGGATGGACGAATGCTGAGGACCCAAAGAAATGACATCCTCTCTTCCTCGCCGTGATGCATTTCCTGTAGAACAAGGATGTTGTGACGGGACATAACACACTGAGAAATCATTCTCTTTGACAGTGCCTTTAGTCTTTATCTATCTACTTTTGTATGCAACAAATCAGAACTCAAGAAACCTTAACCAGAATGTGAGTTGCAACAAAAAAATATGAGTACTAGAAAGTTGAAGAGAGTGACACAGCAAGAAGATCAGATAAACTAAATGTATCTGTCTATAGGGACAAAACAAAGGAAAAGAAGGGCGGCAGATAAGGAAACCTTAAACAATGTAAAACCACAGACAGCAAACTGCAACAGAAACACACACACACACACACACACACACACACACAGGAAATGTGTGTTCGCATCAGGAAGGAAAAGGACAGTTTATGCTGCTTTGTAAGATGAGTCTGTTACCAGGAGTAATACGTTTGTAATGTAATATAATTTTCAATCATTATGACCCTAAAACACAAACACACACACACACACACACACACTGTGGGAGTTGATTTCTGGACAACAACATCTCTGGTGATGCAACCCCAGAGATAAGCTCACACTAACCGTTCTGGCTGAGTGAATCATTTCCACACAATCTATCCATTCATTCATTATTTCCCACAAACTTTGTGCTCATTTAAAAAGAGTAATTACAGGAATGTATTGTGACATTAAAAAGAAAACTCCCTCCCTGTTCATCACTGTGTCGTTACTGGGTTGTGTCCAAATGATGTGGGACGACACGTCAACCACAACCATAAATAACTATAATGACCATAATAGCTGTTTTCCCAGCACAGCTCGTGTTAGTGGGTGTAACGGCCAGCTCATGACCTGGTGAGTGTGCATCAGACCATCAGGAATCTCAGCTCTGTCCGAGCCTCAATACGGCTGAATCCCAAACACCTGTTTTATTATTTACTCATTTAGGTTAGTTAGTATCACAGCTGTTAGCACAGGAAGACTACTAGTGTTCATTTCTTCCATCCAATTTAACATCCAAAAAATGTTCCACAACCCATGTTTAGAGCAGTAAGTGAGTAGGGTTAGTATGAATGGAAGGAGGGGGGTGAGAGGGGGAGGACACATTATGCCCCTACCTGGCATAATCTTCAAATCAAAGTCTGGCAGCAGATCTTCAGGCACACCTGAGAAACCTGGAGAAAGACAGAGCAGAGCAGAGGAGGAGAGAGGAGAAGAGAAAGGAGAGGAGGGAATTGGCTTGAAATAAATTGGAAAGACTGATTCAAAGGAAGTTACTGCTGCAGCAGCATGCACAAGAAGGCAAAGAATACAAAGAGAGATAGATAAGCTGCTTTCAGAAATGAACTCTGGAAATGTCCAGGTGTTATTACACCAGCGGGAAAAAACAATGATGGGGTGACGCCCACTCACTCGCCTCGAGTCTTCCGGAGATTTTCCTGCAGCATTCTCACATGAGCTCACTGACCAGCTCAAAGGAGGGCGGGCAGGAAAAGTTACGGAAAAAACAACATTTGCGTTCTCACATGCCGCCCCTCCAGAAAACTTCAGGAAAGTCGATTGCACTGGAATTCAGTGCATGTCTGAAAGCAGCTCCAGAGAATGAGAAAAGGAGTTGGCAGGTCAACCGCCGCATGCATCAGAGAACATTCTGGTCGTGTCGCAGTTAGTCCACATATCAGATAAGCAGATTGATCACCTGATCTTAATGACTGTGCGATTATCCGTCTGACGAGGAGACCGACTGGGACATGAATCATGAGAATAACATGACAAACAGGCAGGAGCTGGTAGTAATGTTACATGCAGAGCTGCGAAAAAACATCAGGTGGGAACATTTCTTACAGTGTGTCCAAAACCAGAAAAACAAATGAAAACAAACTACAGATAAGTATTTATGTTCCCTGACACTATTTCTTTGTGTCTCGGTTGTCTGGCCAGTGAAGAGCGTGACTCATTGTGCTACGATAGCATCTGTTGTCAAAATAATCAGACTCCAACACTAATAAATCTCCTGTCAAATATTATTGTCTCTATATTTTGTGACCAATGTGGAAAATATGCAGGTTATGTTAGCAGGCCTTTTTATTTTTAGCTGCCACCTAACTGTCTCTGTTGTCAGCTATAATGGTCAGCGTCACCCGCAGTAGATTATATCAGTTATGAACGTTAAAACTGAAGGCTGTCGGTGAATGTGCTCTCTCCAAGCTAATGCTAATGCTAATATTACATCAATCTGAAAACCTTACATCGCCTCACATCACTTCACATCTCTCAGTGAAGCCAGTGTTTGTGGAGTTCAACAGCGCGGAGACTTTGCTCTAGAGGAATGCTAGGCTGATCATAGCACATTCAATACGACCCCAGTTAAATTCTTTGACATCAAATCAATGTTTTTTGAGCTCACAGTTCCTAATCATCGCCTCCATTATTTGGATCAAGTAGATCCGGTAAAAAAGACAGCGTGTTACTGCTGTTGTTTCAGTGTCAGAAACGTTCATATCAAGCAGTAATCGGTGTCTCATATCTCCTACTCATCTCTTTTGACGCTGAGTAAATGTTGATTATTTCATAACTACCAGTATCTGGATTGAGTCTCTGAGTTGTAGTAATGTAAAGCTTGCATATGAGTAAAAGTAAAATTCATGAGATTTGATAAGATATTCACAAGGATTCAAATTTGATAGGTGTTTTTGATGCTGGTTTCAGATTTGATAAAATCCATTTTTAACCCCAACCCTAACCATAAATCCATTACCTCTCTCGATAATAATCTTTGTCATTTATATTGCTGTGTGTAAAGTAGATTTTTTTTTTTTAAACCTAAAAGGTTTAAACTTTTCAATTTTGATTGAGGGAACGATTGATTTACTGGATGTTTCAGGAAAAGAAAAGAGAAGCAGTGGTACCAAACCAAAGCCTTTAAAAACCCTCACCACCTGTTCATTGTTTTTCCTGGTATCTTACTAGTGCTTTGTCTTTCTCCTTTTCTTTTAACACCGACGTAAAAGGACTCCCCACAAGGTCGGCAGATGTCTGAATGAAACATTGACGTGAAAGATAAGGGGCAGTGTGGCTGGTGCAAAAATGTGCACGGGTGTGTTTTGTTTGGGTGCGTATTTCCATCTGACCTTGTGAGCTGAAGCTTTGTGAAAAGTGAAAATAAGTGTTTTACTGTTGACTGTGTGAATACTGTGCAGAGGAGGAAAGGGAGAATTAAAGCGGCAAAGACAAGGGCTGCAGAAACAGAGAACTGGCTGGCCTATCTTGGCCTGGCTCTGGCTGACAGAGCACATACCTCCCTTCAGTATCTTTCTGGAACCCTAAGCGTGTTCTGTACTGGGTGCGAAAACAAAAGAAACCTATTAAGTTCACTGAGAAGCAGCTGCATTGTCACAGAGAAGTGTTGAAATTTGCATCCTGTGCCGTCGTACATTTATGTTCGTCTGTTGTTGTAGTCTTTAGTCTCCCTCCTGCTCGGGCCGCTCAAGACAGCTCACTTGTGATGCGTCCACTCGCTCATGAATTTGCCTGGAGGCCGGTGATTTACCAAGATTTACTTTCAAATATGTCGGGTTTGCTTGTTTTACCACTAGACAGGTGACCCAAGAGGCTAGTGATTGTTTATTACCACATATGGAGACACAAAAACACACACATTCAAATGTGTGTCCAGGTAACATGTGACTTCTCTTGGGCCCAGACTTTAACTTTAATTTATCATAATTTACTGAACTCCATAAGGAAAATCTCTCTTTGCTCTGTTACTGGGAGGTCAGACATCACGGTGACATACAGAGATTTATGCTACCTAGGTGATCAGATCAATAGAATTTGATTTTTTTTAATATTATACAAAAACAGAACAAAAACTTATCTAACATTGATGACAATTACTAATTCTAAAATAACAGGATGGGTGCATAAAGATATCATGACTGAAGGAATGACCCATCTTCTGGATCACACTGTGTTTTGCTCATTACTCCATTAACTAATTAATTCATGGATGGACACAATATGCATTCATTCATTCATCTGCTCTTGTTCTATCCTTGACTGTTCATCCATGTTCACGTTAATACCATCATATTCACCATATGCGCTTGCATTAGAGGTGAACTGATCAGGCATATATATACTGGCTGATGAAAAACTTAGTTAAGAATATTAATTACTATTTTTTGCTATCATCTTATATCAGCCACTGAGTTCTCAGACGTCCACATCAGTCGAGTGTCTCACGTGGCGTCATCCGCCATCTTTTGTATCACAATGCGCTGCTGTCCCTCCCCCACGTCATTAAATCTTCCCCGTATTCTGTTCTGTGAAGCCGTTCGCTAAAAAGACAAAAGGAGCCCCCTGACCCATTCGCCACGGCCCCAACTGTTGTTATGGAAACACAACAAGTGCCTCACATGCTATATGAGCTAAACCAAGGTGGATTTTAGCGTCTCTCATGCCAGGTTGAAGACTGCAAAGGGCAACTAATGCGGGGAAATCAAGCAATCTTATTTGGCTGTAGCATTATCGTATCTTATCGTTATTTGTGACATAACATAGCCAAGTCCAACATCTGACAGGATTCAGAAAACACACCTTTTATACATTACTGTGTGTATTTGTGAATGTGTATGTGTGTCTTTTGTGCATACACATAAGTCTCTGAGTGCCAGCCAAACAAAAGTTCAGCCTCAGAGTGAATTAGGGCACCAAGAGCCACACAGTCTTGCAGCTGTTGTCATGGTAATGTTTGTTGTAACTGAGTACAGAAAAGTACACTGTCACTGTAACACACTTTCACAACACGTGACAGAAATCACACAAACACAAACGACTGTCAAACAGGTGATAATTTTTCTAAGTTTACTCACCTTGCTCTAAATATCAACATACAGTATGAGTGAATGCTGTTGTTACAGATAACGCAGGGCTGCCAAAGATATGCCACTGCTTGTTACAAATCGGCTCATTAATGAGCTTGTATTGTGCAGTCGGTGATGAATAGGTCACTTCATAAAGGCCTTGTTACGTAAAATTCAATTTACAGCTGATGATGTGTGCGGTGGGATGCAAATGACCATAGTCTGCCAATCATTGATTCAAGTGGCGATGGGACACCGCTAGGATCAGTGACTCAGTGGCACAGTGTGACTACTGAGTTCTAAACATTCTCATCTCAAAACCAAAATCCTTTTGCGGTAAGCATGTTGGAAAAGTCGTGGCACAACCTTACCCAGAACCAGCAGCTCCACGGGGGCTTCGTTCTGACCCTCCAGATCATCAGATATAACCACTTTGCAGATGTAAACTCCACTATCTCCCCACTGGACCTCTCCTATCCGCAGGTCTGCCTCTGCATGAGATGAAAATAAAAGAAGTTAAACACGATAAACGCAATCCTTTAACACCTCACCAAACAAAATACTTTATATCAGAAAGTATACGACGGTTTTCTATGGGCCAGTCAAGTTCTTCCACAAAAAACGAATCACCAACGAGAAACGAAAAACAAACCCAGACAGAAACGGCACGATTGTCCACTGTGTGAACAATGGTGTCCACATACTTTTGGCCATGCGGTGTATTTGTTATCACTCAGACTGATGCATAAAGTCCCCCCACTTTTCAGAAAGATTTCAGAACAATTCTAATAAAGTTTGGCGCAAGAGTTGAACGCAGGAGACAATACTAGGCTGCTGACTCCATTGTGAGGGGGTCAGACATATAAATACAGCAGACAGGAAATGGGTTGTATAATTCACTTCCTTTTCCTGCTAAGCCGAGGAAGAGGGAGGGAGGAGAGATGGGCTGACCAGCTCGCACCACAGTGACCGGTCTCTCCACCTCCACTCATTCAACACTGTCGTTGGTTTTCTTTGATTTATGATATCTTTCCTCACACACTCCAAACATGTGCAACTCAGATAGACTGTCAATTTTGGCCATAAGTACAGGTGAGTGTCTTGGTTTGTCTGTATTGGCCACATGATTAACAGAACACCGTGCCCAGTGCATGCTGGGCGGACTCCAGCAGCCTCCCTACGACCCCTGAGTAGGATTACATGGGTATGGATGACTGGGCGTCTCAAAAGGCAACATAGTCAAAGCTTTCACTACTACTACTTCTGCACTGACCTGCTTCAGGACGGGAGGTGGGGTAGGATGGAAAAGGAGAAAGGGAAAAAAAAACCTTACAGTACACTAAGAGAACTGAGTGTGTGGAATGGATGGTGGGATGTGGAGAGATCTAGAGAGAGAGAGAAAATAAAGAAGGGACATTGAAGTACATCAGAAGGGAGGGAGTGTGAGGTCAAGATGAATGAGGGGACAGCATGAAAACCATTTCTTTTGTCTGTGCTCCTGGCTGGTGAAGAGAAGGTCAATTCTTCAACCAGAGTTAGAGCTCCATAAATCCGAGGCCTGCTAACAAGGCTGACACTCACGCGCGCGCACACGCACACGCGCGCGCACACACGCACACGCACACGCGCACACACACACACACACACACACACACACACACACACACACACACACACACACACACACACACACACACACACACACACACACACACACACACAGTATGCACAGTGGTATCCCTTAGATGATCCTTGGCACAATGGTACGACTGTAAGGAAATGTAGACCTCAGGAGAGGGGGATGGCATCACCGTGAAATCCTGTGGATAATCTGTTGTGAACTTGACGTGAAATATTTTATTAAACCCCTGCTTTCATCAGCATGACAGATATTATTTCATAATACACCTCAATAAGGTCCAGAGCCTACTATTCAAAAAGTTACCGTATCATTGCTAAATAGAAGACAAACGATATAATGGTAAGTGACAGTGGTTTTGTGTTACTCAAGTTTGTGTCAACACCAACATATCTGCAATGGTTCAGTGTCAGAGCATTACAACTATAAAAAATGTAAAAATATTTGTTTAATCTTAGCTTAAATAATCTAGAATCTGTGGGAAGGGTGGGCCATTTTACGACTTTCACAAAACATGCCAGGCTTGGCAGAAGAAGAAATAAGAAGATTATTTTGGATCAATATGTTTTTTTTCTTTCATAACCCCCCTAAACGTGAATCCTTCGGATTTGTTTCCTACAGTAGTGCAGCTGGGAGTTTATATTTCTGTTATTTGTTAAGTCTTTCGTCGTTTTTCTCTACTGTGGATGGAGAAATTCTTCACTGTGGATGCACTGAATTAAATATACACTGCTGTCTGGATTCAACATACCGCTTTCCACCTGCAAGCTTGTAAAAACTGATATTCCATCTAAAGCCAGCTGTGTGATTTGAAAAGAAAAGACTTGAGATAACTTTCAGCATTGGACATCGGCGAAAAAGAACAAGAGCGGCAATAGCACAAAGGGAGTTTTACTGTTAATGATGGAGATGTCTCTGTTCTTGTAGTACTCTGACAGCGTGATTGCGGAACCAGAGATGGAGGCCACAGTTCGGACTGTCCGGCTGTTGTCAGAGCAGTCAAGGTAGTTCGCCGCCATCCCCGTCTCGTAGCCTCCGCCGGCTCCTGCCGACCCCCCCGTCATCCCTCCTCCTCCCATGCTTCCGCCCAGGCTGTCGGGGACGCTGAAGGAATCCCGTGTGCGGTCGCGGCAGTACGACTTGTAGACCCACTGTACCACGGGCGTCTGGGTGGACACACTGCTGTACTGACATGGCAGAACCACAGACTGGAACAGCACCGAGTACCTCTTCTCATCCCGCACGAACACGTGAACGCCCGAGCAGCAGGGCGGGAGGACACCTGTGGAGGAGGAGAGGGCGTTAACGACGGCGCAGGATCGGTAAAGTGGGAGAGAAGGACAAATACAGAAAAAGAGTAAAAGTCTCAGAAGTGATGGCCTTCTAAAAACAACAGGAAGTTAGTTGTAGTAGTTTGGCTCAATGATGTGTCCCACTGACTTGCGACACAGACTATGGAGGAAGTTATGGTACTTTAAAACCTTTAGTGTCGCAATTTGCATTAAAACTTGCTCAATCAAATCTGAATCTGACGTGATGCAGATCTTTTTTTTGATTCACTGCGCTCTACACTCTCTGAAGATATCATCACCCCCAAAGTCCATCACATACAAAACGTCCTGAAACGTCCTGAGAGAAAAAGCAATGCTCCAGAATTTGCATGAGAATCATGTTTTTTTAATTTTTCTTCAGTATTAATATAATCCAGTGGTAGCTGACTGTATAACCATTGATGCATTGCATACAGGAAGCGCTAATATCTAATTCTGCACAATTTTTAATGTTGCCAATTTGTTGTTTTTGTCTGGATTTTGTCAGCAGAGTCCGTGTCAGACTTTGAAAACCTCTGGCACGCCACAGATCTAGCAGCCACAACATGTTTCAGTAATAACGGAGGATGTGTAATGGGGGATTAAGGACTTCTACAGTGACTCAGATGCACCATCGACCCCTGCCCGTCTGCTCGGTTAAAAAGAAAATAGCCTCATCATCACGCACTCCCTTTACTGCCTCATTGAAAACAAACCTGATATGACGAATTTGAACTAGGTACACTAGAATGAAGTGAAATAAAAGTTTGGCAAAATAAACACGGGAGAACAAAGCTATTCGTGTTGCTTCAGCTCTGTGAAACTCGACTGTGAGCTGAGTTGACCCGAGGTTGTATCTTGGATCTCCTGAGGCCGCGGCGCTGCGGGTCACATGACGAGCCAGGAGCTCGAGCTCGGCAGTTCGGCATCAACACACACCGGAGAGGTGACCATGTGAAAGAAACACGCCCGCGCACACAAACACACCCAGAAACATCTGTGCATGCTGCTGCTGCTACTTCTGTGTGTGTGTGTGTGTGTGTGTGTGTGTGTGTGTGTGTGTGTGTGTGTGTCTTTGTTTCTCAGGCTAAACAGTGGGAGGGTTGACTGAACTGGTCCAGTGAACAGGGATGAGGTAAATCATGAGGGGGGGGAGCCGGCTTCACTTAATCCAGACCAGGCCAGTTCACAGAATTGTGTTTTTCTTTCTGTTTCTAATGTTCTGTTGCCTGGTGTCAGCAAAATGATGGAGTTTACTAAAAACTGCCATTTAAAATAAAATAGCAACACCCAGCATTGTGTTACTTAAAGTAAAGTTAAGTTTACACTATGTAGATTTCAAAAGCAAAAGTGTACAATATGAAATGTAACTATTATTTTACTTGCACATGTTAATTATAGTATACAGACTATATCTCTTCCTGTGGACGATGGTATGTAAGGTATTGAAATGTTTCTTCGTGTCATCTGAGGACAATTTGTATTTACAGTAAAAGTCGACGGTTTGGAGCAGTGTGGATTTTGGAATAAAAAAAAAAAAACTGGGCATGGTTTCAGACCAAGATAAATCCAGCTCACTCAAGCAGAAATTCCTCAGGGAGGGCAATACTCTGACTCCTAACAACTGGAACAAAAAAGGTTGCCTGGTTTTCCTGGGATCAGAGAGGCTGCGGGGCGATCCGGCTTTATTAGTTTTCAGAGGAAGCCACCTCCAGAGGAAAAAATGAAAGCTGGAGGAGGATGAGAATGATGGCGACTGTTGTAATAACTGGAATAGAGAAACCTTGCGTCGGACGTTAAGTGTCCCGCAGACGTGAAGGCAGAATAAATGTTTTGCTGTGTCACTTTGAACATGTGAGGGGAATAATATCAGGAAGCATTTTACAGATAAAAATCTGGAAGTGTGCTATTTTTTCTGATTTGCCATTACACTGACAGAATGGTTTTGTATTGAGATAAACAAGTTATGTGTCGTTCAAATTAAAACTCAGAACAATGAGCGCATATGCGTCTGTAGTTGATTTAGTGTAAATGGCCTATAATTATATGAGCCCTCTTCAGTTTGTCAAATTTTATTGAAGCACAATATGCTGTTCAAACAGACTTTTCACGTTGAGACATTTAATATTAGTTGTTACAAGGTCACTTTTATTGGGATTTACATTTGTCTTGGATTGACTGTACATGTAACCATGTGAATGTAAATCACTGGTCAAGTGACGCTTTCTTCAAGGGACAAATATTATTGTTGGACGGCCACATTTTGCTCACAGGCCAGTGTTTGCCAAACAAAGGCTACTAAGTTCAGTTTAACTTTTACATTAATATCACATTATGATTGATTCGATTATCTGATACCTGCACAGGGGGATCGGCTCATACTTTTCATTCCTTAACTTGATTTATTCCATGTTGTATGGCAATATGGAATATATTTCTTGGCGTATTGCTAATACTAATGATGGATGAATCATTTCATATGGCCTGGATGAACACCAGAACATAAATAATAATAATAATAATTAGAATAATAATTAGAATAATAATAATAAATTTCATTTATAGAGCACTTTTCATTGCTAAAAGCAATCTCAATGTGAAACCAGATAAAAGGTTTAAAAAGAAAAAACATCGGTGGAAGAAAGAGTACAAAAAAGAAATGGATGGATGGGTCGACGAATATATTTAAGGTCATGTGTCTGGGGCAATGGCACTGGGGGGGGGGGGGTTCAGCCATATTTTTGTTAAAATCACATACAAAAACATTTTCAATCAATTCAATCAAGACTGTTAAATTGAATTCCTAAAGCCATTTTCCAGGAAATGTGAAGTAAATTAACAAGGAAAGTTTAAGAGTGAACTTTTCATCCAAATTTCCTGTGCGCACGTGCTGTGTGTGTTTCCACTCTTTTTACGTGTCAGTGGAGTATTTTGTCTCTGCAAACTAACTGTGGTGGTCGCTGTCATTCCACTTGAGCGACCTGGTTTCATTTGTCAGAAGTTAAAACCTCCTAATCCCCCCCCCCCGGTCGGATCGTTCACACATGACTAAATAAGAGTGTAACAGTTGAGCTAGCATACCGGACCGAACCAACTCGCACTAACTTTAACACTCTTCGGGGGTTTCATTATTGAAGGGGCGAGATGTAGGAGTGAAGAAATGACAATTACACCTGGGCTATTAAACATACTTATTAAAATGTTGGTTATCATCTACCGTGAAATGTTTAATGCGTCCCAACGCAACAGGGACAATCACGAACAGAGTCGAGATGGTTGTCTGTACAGACGTTAGCCCGACGTAACCGTTAAAACAACCTGCTGCACTTTACTCCGTTTGTGAGCGAGTCTCTCTCGTCGTCTCTTACCGGCCACGCAGGCGACACAAATCCACCAGCTCGGCGTCGAGAACATCTTCCAAATGCAGCAGGTGAATTTCATCGAAGTTCCCCGACGAGCGGAGTATTCTTCTGTCCGTCGCTCCATCCTTTTTAAATCCTCGGACGACGTTTCGTCCGACGGGCAGATAACGGGACCAGCGTCAAGCCCGTCGAAATAAAACTCACGATTTCCGGCAACGGTTTTCAAAATAAAAATGAAATGCGTGTTTGAGGGGTCAAAAGAGGTCTGCTCGAGTATTTGACTCAAATAAAGTTTCTGATATAGTCCTACTAAAATAATTTCACATTTACCCACTAGGTAGTATTTTAGAATGATTTCTTCTGGTCATGTTGCATTACTCTGTGGTTGTTATGCATCTTGTTGTAGTTGTTTTGCATTTGTGTGTTTATCTGAATGTAATTTCAGTATAAATTAGTCAGACAAAGTTATGATACAATATTGGGATGGTAATTCGAAACGCTCTCACGAGGGGACAATATACTGTATGAGTATTAAAAGATTTTTTGGAAGATGAGATGTTTTAATTATGAAACTTAAATGTGATTTACTACATTTTATATTTTCAAATAATTATGTTTAATTTTTACATGAGTATAAGTGGCACTTTCAGGTAGAGTCAAGTAGAGTTTAAATAAGTAAAGTTGATATGCTTTGAAAAACAACGAAACTCACACCAGCTTGTCATATTTTTTAAAGCTCGTTTTTTTTCGTATACATTATTTTATTTTGAAGTCCGGATGACAACATATCCGGTACTACTTGTGCAACTTTTACTTAGAAGGGTGGGAGCGTCTACTTTGAGACAATGGATGGTGGCGGTGATGGAGGGAAACGGGAGGATATAGTCCCAAACAGGGTGAGGGGCATTGTAAAATATTATTTTTTTAAAACAACCAAATTACATTGAATGAATCCCCAGATAATTGTATGATAATAAATATCAATACTACCAACTACTGCAGATGATTTTCATATTGAATAGTTATGATTTAATGAGTATTTATACAATGATTATAATAATGACAATGATGATAGAAAATAGTAATGCATGTATATTCATATTTTAATTTACAATCCACATTAAGTCCATGCGCTCATGTGAAAAATTAAGTTGTTGAGGTGATGTGTTGCCATCTAGTGTTCAGGATTCAGAGGAGCTGCTTTATTCATCTTATTTCATCAGCTTCATTTTTTACAAATGGAACTCAATGCGCTGATTCACAAATACAGAAAATCTAACTATAAACTGAAGAATCACCGTCTTCCTTCCATTCTCTCATCAACAGCGCCACCCGGTTGACTTCAAACTTAGGAGGATTTCTGATGATACCAGGAAAGTGAAGTTTTCAAGATGATCATTTATCGAGACCTTAACCCCAATATTTATTTTATTTTGCATGCACTTGATACTAATCATGGTAACCATGTTTGAAATGAGACACAACCCACAGAATGTAGAGATTGTGAGTTTGTAAATAGAGACCCTTGACCCCAAATACACTATTGTAACAATGCCACGCTCCGACACAGGAACATTTTAAACCTGCAAAAAAATGGTCACGAGACGTTGAGACATTAAAACTATCATTTTGTCTTTATTTACAAAAAGAAAATCAACAGACATTCTAGTTTCTATAATATTATGGTTTAAAAATAGATTTAAAAAATCTGAGAAAGTAACTCAGTAGAACGAACAAGAAGACTGGTGGTTTCTGTTCAAGAATTGAGAATATCTAACTCAGCATTCAAAAGTTATTCTAATATGCATTAAGAATGACACAAAACCGAAGCCCTTTTCTTATGTGTGATGGTAGATTCCTAAAAAAAACCCAGTAACTACCACCAGTTACACCCAACAGCGGAAGCCATCCTAAACATAGACAAACATGTACAGTCATAAGGCCTTGCATCCTTTTTTATCACATTAAGTTTAAAGCTTATAGTTCCACATGATGTCTGAAGTACACATTTTTCTTCCACAGATCAGGCAACATCTTTGTCTCACAGAATTTTTGTGTCTCCACTTTGGAACAGGACTGAGCTGCGTCAACTTGAATTTACACACTTGTGTGGTATATTCTACAAAAAATAATTTGGATCTGGGGGAATCTGTGAAATGCCTGTTCGGTTCCCAATATTTGCATGTGAGTTGTGCTACACAACAAAGGTACAAATTTTTGCCCTGGGTTGTGTTCACCCCTCAGAACGACAGTAAGCGATTTTGGAAAAAAGCTTGTTTGTCTGTTTGTTTTTATTTATGATTTTACCCCTGAGTCGTAGCGTTATTAGATTTTTACAAAACATGTACTGGTTTAAAATCGCTTACTGCGCCTTTCACTAGAGTGATTGTAACTGTTGACCCCACCCACCCACCCCACTCCCTGTTAAAAACTTATCATGTGGGTTTTTTGGACACTGTTTTTGTTCCGTTTCCTTCACCAACTGATCGTCTAAGTCTCCTGCTTCAAGTCACACTTAAGGTATGTTACCGTGATAAACAACCCAAACTAAAACTGTTCAACTTCTCAAACATATGATAGCAGATTATGTTTAAAAAATTTTTTAGCCAACTATGTCATAGCTTGGTCTACTGAGGCAAAATGTTGTTTGAGCCAATTAGGTCACATCGGGAGTGTGAAGTAGAAGGTAGAAGACAGTGGTTAGTAGAGAGTCCTTACTCGTCATAGTCCCTCCTCGGTGGTTTATTGCTTGGCACGGGTGGTCTGTCACGATCACGATCGTCATAGGGCTCATCATAGCGGTCGTCGTCATCATTGCGGCGGTCTCTGCGGTCATTGTAGCGCCGTTCGTCGTCGTAGCGCTCATTGCGATCACTGTACCTGTCACGGCGGTCATCGACCGCCGCAGTGACGTCGACGTCACTGCGGCGATCATCGTAGTTGCTCCGGCGGTCGTGGTAGTCGCTACGCCGATCGTCGTAGTCGCTGCGCCGATCGTCGTAGTCGCTGCGCCGATCGCCGTAGTCGCTGCGCCGATCGTCGTAGCCGCGCTCGCTCCGTTCCTCATGGCGGTCACTGCGATCACCGGGTGGGTCTTCCTGCCCATCAGCTTGGCGACTCTCGCCATTTTGAGACGGCTCTTTGTCGTGGAACTCTTCCCCGCGGACTCTGGAACGTGGACATACAACAGTCAGATAGGGCGAGTTCTGGCTAACCCTAGGTTTTGGCTCAGGTGCCTCTATCCTGGAAATTCAAAAAGTGTCTTTACTAAGAGACATGCCTCCCCATTGACATGTTTTGCGACTCTGTGACTCTGCCTTCTTTTAAAAGCAGCCCTAAACCTGCTTTTGTTTCAGTTCTGTATCTTAGCATATGTACAACTCTTTTGGGGGTGAACTATATTTGGTCCTGTGAATAGGTCACATTTACTTCCTTAATTTCACTGCAATTATCATATTTATGCCTCCACACCGATGACAGTCACGGTCAGAGTCATTATGTTTTTGTGTTGTCTATCCGTCCCATTCTCGTGAACATGAAGGAGAGATTGAGACCTTATTTTCTTTTCTTGCCTGGTTGGGGGAGGCACACAGTAAAACCGCTAAACTGTGATTCTAGTTTATTTTTAACGGTAATTTTTAAGAAACTTAATCAATAAAATGTGCTGTATCAACATGAAATTTTCTCATAGAAAATAATTTTGCGGTGAGAGCTATTTAATTTTTGCACCAAACTCTTTAAGGTGGAATTACCCCATGGCGTATTCCTCCTCTTTCTTCTTCTTCCTGTGGCGGCAGCAGCAAAAGATGACGATGATGAGTATGATCAGGAGAAGGACAACTCCTCCAATGATTCCTGCAGTGGATCCAAAGTTCATGGAAGCTGCAGGATTGACAGAAGCCCAGTTAAAAGAAGAAGAAAAACACAAAAATGGATGTTTCGATGGAATAATTGCAAAGACGCATTTATTGTGAATGCTTTCCCAGATTGTACAGGAAAAGCAGATATAAGACGGTGTCTCACGTGGCATGACTTTAAGGGTGATGTTGCATGCAGCGGAGCGGATCTTGTTGCTTGAGGTGCAAGTGTAGAATCCTGAAGAATCTTTGGAGATGTTGTAAAGAGACAGGACACCACCCTCTGAAAGAAAAGTTTGTCAGTCACATGTACAGTGAATATGTACTTGAAAATATTACGAGAGGTGAAGAACGTGACTTGAGTCTCATCCAGATTGTGGCCAGTCCCCATTTTTGCAAGTAAAACTTTTCTTCTGTGTTCTTCAGGAAACTGTGTCAGTGATACTTACTGTCAGTGGTTCTGGGGGCTGCGACTCGAGGCATGTTCCGTACGTCACGACTATCCCACTTATAAGTGGGTGGTGGGGAGCCCTCCGCAGAAAGACAGGTCAGGTTGACGTTCTGGCCATACTCTGCCTTACCCTGGATACTACAGACGGGCTTAGACGGAGCCACTGGAAGAACGGACACAAAAATAAGTTGTGATTAGTGCTTAAAATTGACAATAAAAGATTTTGTGTGACGACAGGTTCTTTAGTAGCATATATGAGTAATAGAATACGTTCTTCACATCCATCCATTAGCTGTATTGGGTTATGCTTGAGGGTCGTACATGGGCTGGAGCCTTTCACAGCTGACACTGGGCTGAGGTGGACTATGCCTATAGATCGGACAGACATAAACAACCTTTCATGCTCACATGCATGTCTCTGGAATAGGCCAAGCGAACTTCACACAGAGCCCAGCTGGTCTCCTGGTTTGAACCCAGAACCTTCTGACGGTGAGGCGTGACCGTGCTTGCCTCTTGTATTTTCTCTCGATTAAATGCTTTAGAATACAGCTAGTGTTGTAAAATAAAGATGCCGGACGAATAAACTATTAACACAGGAAGTGTCTTCTTTATTCAAACTCGATTCAGAGTTAAATTTTGGTTATTGTTATTGACTGTACCGACCTTACATAAAAAATGGATTTAGTCATCGCGTCCGGAAAGTGAAGCCAAATATCTTAAGTGCCTGAAACCTGTATTCTTTAAAATGACCTGTAGAGGGCAACTTCACTGGTTTCAAAAAGAAGTCAGTTTCTATAGAAGTCTGTGAAAAAAATGCCTCAACTTCTCACTTGATTTATAACATCAGTAAACTTTTTCCAGCGGAGTTTATAGTCTCAAGCTCTAATTTCAAGTCTTCTTCAATACATGTTTATTTTGTAAATTATGGTCCAATTATTAGTAAAATAGCCCATAAAGCATGGTATGCCTTGGGGCCTGGATACCGCGTGATTGACAGCTAGTACTGTCCAATAGGTGCATGGTTGCGGGTGTAGGCGGACGTGCAGTGGACGAGCTCTCAGTAAGTCCTCTCCACCAAAAATGGTTACTTCTGGTTAAAAAAAAAACAACAACAAGGTGGCGCTGGCCAAAATGCTAAACACAAGGCTTCAAAACGTCAGTTCACAAACCAATGGGTGACGTCACGGTGGGTTGCCACTTGATATTACCTTTGGTCGAAATCTGCTGGGCATAATATGTTTATTTTTCCCCTTTTTCTTTTTATTACACACTTCCACAGCCAGTGCTTGACAAAATTGTTGAGTGCCTTGGATATTTTTTGAATCTTTAACACAACCAACATTTTATGTTGATTAATTTTGTGAGGCAATTTTTTGGGGAAAATGTAAGTTGATCAATAAACCATTTTTTCCCCGTTAAAGACAAAAGGGAAGCTTGTGGCTTTGTGGATATGGAAGAAACATGCGTCGCCTTAAAGCTTTCCCTCTTCACCCAGTTTAGGATTCTGCACTTTCACTTAATCGCAGTTACAATAACCAACTGCGAAAGCTTACATAAAGGAAAACATTGATAATGTTAAACTTCACACTAACCGAGCTTTAATGCCTCGAATACTCACAGTGAAATATTTGATATGATGAAAACAGAAACACCAACTGAAAACCATGTAAAGCAAACACAAATGCAACATTACCCAGAACCACCAGACGTGCAGTGTCGGCCGGCTTGCCCTCATCATCACCGGGGATCTGGACTCGACACTCAAACACCTTGTTATCTGCTAGCGTGACGGAAGACAGTTTGAGGTGGGCCTTTCCAGCGGGGACGTCTATGTCCACGGACAACCGACCTTCATACATTGCCTTGATGTCCACTCCTATAGCAGTGTAGTAGGTGAGAATCACGGCCTGTTGGACGACGACAACAACAGATCAGATGAACATTAAAAGGGGGTTAGAAAAAGTTCTGTTTTTGATCCACAACACTGATGAGTTAGGATTATGATGATTCAGAACGACAGACAGAGAAATAGATACTGACATTCGAAGCAGACCACGAGATGACGACTAGTTTGGAGGTTGGATTGGTGGTTTTAAATTCGCAGGGCAGTGTGATGTTGTCGCCCCGGGCAACCTCATATACCTCCTGCGGGATGTTTACTTGGAGGGCACCAACACTGGACAACACTGTCACAGGTTAAAAAAAAAGAAGAAAAAAGAAAAAAGGATCAATCACATTGATTATAACCATTTGCACATAATTGACGGTAGAATAAAAACAATATGTTGCATGCTCCTTCACTGTGAATGATTCAACTTTTTTGTTTCGCAAAACAAACGTATTGCCCCACCCTCTCACCCACGCACGCGCTCACACACACACACAGCACAGAGAACAAAAGACAAACTGGTTGAAGCTATTCCAGAGGATTTAGGTTGGATATTCGACAGACATTCACTCCATTTGAAGCGCCACTTTTCTCACTTGGCATCACCCAGTCTTTGGCACTGAGGCTCTATTCTAAATGAATATTAGTATCAAGAAAAAAACCATTTTCAATAGCTTCCAAGACATTCGATTCACTGACTCCAAACCAGTGCGGGGACACAGGACACACCTTGTTTAACTGTAAGTGAAAACCCTGAGGCGAGGGCTCAGAGGCGAGACCTTCCAATTTCTGCCAACTAGGGCTGCAACTGACGACCATTTACGTAGTCGATGAATCTGTCGAATATTTTCTCGATTAACCGATTAGTTGTTTGGTCCATAACATATCATAAAATGCTGAAAAAAACCCCGCAAGTAGATGCTTTGTTCCGTCCACACACCAAAGATATCCAGTTTACTGTCACAGATGAGCAGAGAAACCAGAAGGAAAACAAAAAAAAAAAATCACATTTAAGAAGCTGAAATCATCATTCAATCGATTAATCGATGAGCTGCTGCAGCTCTACTGCCAACACAGGGCCACAGTGAGGGGAAGTGACTGTGCGCTGAATGTCCCAACTAAAACTGACAGGAAAACATCACGATTGATGGACAAAATGATTCACCCAGTGATCGAGGAAATGCCTCAATATGGCCCTGATAATAAGTAACTGTTGGTTGCAGCAACAGAGGCTCATAGGCTTTACAAGGAACCAACAACACGGCTCTTTTATTACCTGTTAGATTTGTTCGATCTAGGTGAAAGAAACCCGCACAGGTGAATATTTGCATCTGAATCATAATTTGAAAGTTGCAAAATCTAAGCTTGTCTATTTCATTTGGAGAGAAATCGGTTTAAACTAATGAGATGAGTCACCTGCATTTAACAGGTTGCCATGGGCCTGTTCCGCTTTTTCTTTTTCTTTTTTATAAATAAAATAAAATGGTGGCGGCCAACAAACAGGTGTGGCAGCTCGCGGAGACCGACACGAAGAGCCACTTATCACAGAGGCACTCACCCGCACACAGCAGAGCCACGCCGCAAGCACTCCCCTCCATGGCCGCGACCTTCTCCTGCTCGAACCCACCGTCGAAGAAACCGGCCTTTACTTGAAATGCGTGAAACCAGAGGGACCGGAGCCGCCCGGCGCGTGCAGGTGATGTTCCCGCCGCTTCCGGGTGACCGACGGCGCCCCGCACCAATCAGCGCAGCCGCTGCCGCTCGGGTAACATTCCTGCCGCGCCCCGCCTGACGTGTCCCTGCTTGTGTCCTCTCGTCCAGTGGATTTGACTTTTCCAGGGATATGCTGCTCAGGGGAGTTCTCTCCGGGTTGAAGTTTCATCGCAATCGGTTTCTTTCAACCGTAAACCTTGGTTCCATAATCAAAGACGTCCACACATCAGACATTTTTTTTAATATTCAACTCTAAAGGCTTATGGTGTCAATAGCTCCGCACGGGCAGAAATGGTGATAGAATGATTTGTATTCATGCATTCTGTTTTTAACGATGCGCCTCGTGTTACAATAGAACGGTGAAGGGTGTTGAAGGTTTGACAAATCCCAAACACTTGTTGTTTACGGCGCAGGAGAAAAAGCTGATGTGTACTGTTGGAACAAGAGAAGCATTTCTTCCTGTCAAACTGGTTCGACGGGGATTCGTCACCTGGAGGCACACACACACACACACACACACACACACACACACACACACAACCTATATTCTCCTACAATGAGATTTTAAGGGAACCGAAAACTAAGCGTTATGGTTTCAGTTGTACCGTGCTTCCGTGCCGTGCCATTGCATCTTTGGATTTTCTGTACAGGAGTGTGGTAAAAGCAAGTGGTTTGACTTCACGACACTGTTTCTGTACTAAGGCCCAACATAACCAGTAACCCAGAGCACTATAAAAACAAAACTCCCACTCGGTAACATGACATGGGGATTAGAAATAATGTTTGATAACAAAGGTTAGTGATCATTTTAAGACACACGTGTGCAAATTTACAATAAGCTTGTCTTGTAGATCTCACTTGGACACCTGTGGCATCTAATTTCTTTTCCTCGCGTGCCGTCGCTGACGGCCGACTGTGAAGCAGACGTGAAACACTGGGCCTTAATCCCAGCTACATTCGAGGCTGCATGAGGTTTGAAAAGATTGAGCTTGTTGCCCATTCGTCATGTCAAGGTTAAGGTTTGCTGTGAAACCCGCTGCCTCCGAAGTCTGTTACATGTTTGTTTCACAAGAGCGTCAATGTGGCAACGAAGGACAATTCAATTTCCCGCTGTGCCACTCATAAGTATTGATCATAGTTGGAGCATCTTTTGCTTGGTATTTATGTGACATTTTGTGCCTGAGAAACGTTTCCCCTGTATAAATTATTCATTTGTTTTATCACAAGGGTTAAAAAAAGTGTGTTTTCTTGCCTACATTTGTGTTTTCTCTCATCGATACGTCGATTTTACCATCTTCTCACCTCCATGCTTCTTTTCTTTTTGGTCTCTCAGTCATTCCCCTCGTTTTCCTCTGCTAAACACTTGAACCAATTTCATCTGTTGTGCTTCTGGCGGTCTTATCTCGCCTCCACATAATGACTGCGGACCCCGGGGCACCTCTTCCATTGGTATCTCACACAGTTAAAGCACGTAACATTGCCTGGCAGCTGCTGACAAGCCCCAGAGAGAGAGATAGGGATTAGAGATGTTCTTTCTCCGTGGCACATAAGACGTCCCGCTGGATTACTGGTCATTGCTGTTTTCTGTGTTTGTGTCTGTGATATCTATGTTGAAGAAAGGTCTCAATGCATCCCCTGCAGGGGGGTCTTACATGGATCATGTCTCTACTTGAGGGCCTGCTGTTGGTCTGTTGGCCCCTTTTTTTCCCATCTGTGCTACCTGTGAAGGTTCATTGTGCAGAGGCAGCCGAGACATCGCTTTCTGTAGAAACCCTCTGTGCCCCAGGGGAATTGGGTAAATTCATTTGTTCGTAAACTGTCTCTTAAGGAGAATAATATGACTCACTCGATGGGTAATGCATCTCAGTCCCTTTTGGACTTTTGACATGGGTCATATTTTCAAATGACCGTCTGCCGCAGATTCTTATCGTACTGTTTTCAGCGGTGTAAGAGTAAAATGATTATTTTGGAAATTTAAATGGTGATAGTGATTTGCTTAACTCAATTTATAGCCACACTATTGTAATGACAGTTGGTACCTTACGCACACACACACACACACACACACACACACTTATGCCTTCCTCAGAATTATGCCTTCCCTTGCATTTTCCTGTAGCTGCTGGCACCACCATCTGGTCAAACTGATCATTTTTTCCAAGGGACCATACACATGCAAAACAAATAACATTAGCATCATTTTCAGGTGTTTCTTCGTATTCAGTCTTAATCACCCCAGTACCACGGTCCAGCTATACGGGCAGACGGAGAGCACGTGGCTCGGTGTGCTCGTACAACACAAGATACTTTTTTGCAAATATCACCTTTTCTCCGTCCTGTTCAGTGTCACAGTCTGTCACAACACACACTGGCTAAGAGGTGCACTCTGGACAAGTTGGCAGTCTGCAACAACAGTGCCATGCATTTCAATTGAAAACAACACTCTCCCTATCAGGATGATTGGTTGTGGCAGAAACTCGCAGATAAGTGGGGGGAAGCAGAGACGAGAGAGTTAAGAGGGCCATTTGAGCTTCCAGCTTTTCATCAGAAAATTATCACACAACGAAATACTGATTAGCTCCACAAATGAATGAGATGGGAAATAATAGACTTGGAGTTCTACAAGCAGATAAAACAATCCCCTGATTCACTCAATAGGTGACACGCTCACTCTTTTCTGTGTGGGATTTCTTTGGAATAAAATAAACTTAGGGGAGATTTTCTATTTCGCATAAATAACCTTGGACAAAAACACTGCTTCTGTTTTTGAAGGAACGTGCTGATACATGAATCAGCATATGAAAGAAAAGGTTGAAGCACCCCACTGCAGATTACTAAAAAACCTTGTGACTGCACTGCAGTCAAACTTTCAGATGATGCATGTGCTTCCCATTGCGACACTGTCTCTGTCACATCAGAAATCGATGGTGAGGTTTGCGGTTTTAGATCCAACAGCACCATGATTCTGTCGTCGGTCCTGCAGGAGAGACGACAGAGTCTGGCTGTGTGATGGATTGAGACTCTGGCCATGTCATCATACCATGTTTTGTTCGAGCCCACCAAGGGTCGTTTGACGTCATTTCATCCTCACTGTGCATCCTATACTTGTATGTCAGTCTAATAAGGGGGCAAAGGGAAAAAAAAGACAAAATCACAAAACAACTCCCCAAAAATGCAGCTTTGTCTCAAAACGTGTAGTGCTGTGTCACCAGAGTTAGATGTTTAAGTGAGAGGCCAAGTGAGATAAAACACTATGGGGGGATCTTGTGCTTGTTCACTTTGATTACAGTTAAACCACAAAACATTAATTTTCTAATATTAATTACGATCCAACACTGGAAAAATGTGGGATGATGACAAGACAAACTATAATTATAAAGCAAATCATGTTTTTTTTTATTTTTACCAATAGCTTTATCTGTCTCTAAAATCGACCACTGCATACTTTCATTTCGTAACTTCAATATCCCAGATATTCATATCGATTGTGGTGGCGCGTGTTGCGGACGCTGAGCGCACTGGGTGACAGCCCCCGCGGAGGACCGACCATACCCACATCCGCGCTCCACGCCGGAGAGGACGCGCAGTCCCTCTGAACTTTGGACACAAACTAGTCACCACAGTGCAGTTTTGTATGGCACAGTGACTTACCCGTGTTTTGCTCGATTCGGGTGTGAGCCTGTATCTGCAAACAAGTCTGTCGGAGAGCGTCCGCATCCAAAGGCGCAGCGTCGCGTCGCGTCGCGCCTCTCCAACAGGACCGGCGCGGACGATGTGGTCCACCGGCGTGGCCATCGCCTCCGTTTATGGCGTGATCAGCGTGTCGGGGCTGATCGGCAACATCACCCTCATCAAGACGTTCTGCTCTGCCAAGTCCACCCGCAACGTGCCGAACCTCTTCATGTCGAGCCTGGCGCTCGGGGACGTGCTGCTGCTGGTGACCTGCGCTCCGGTGGACGCCAGCCGCTACCTGTCAGAGACGTGGCTGTTCGGCCGAGTGGGCTGTAAAGTCATCCCCTTCATCCAGCTCACCTCGGTCGGGGTGTCGGTGTTCACCCTCACAGCCCTCTCTGCTGACAGGTAGGGGGGGGGTAACCTGTTTTTTGTTTTTTTTCTAACTGATTCCAGGGCATTTTGTGGAAATGGCCTCGGCAGCCAATTTACTGTAGATAACACACAGCGCTTTCCTGTTTTGTTGTTTATTACATGATGTCTGCGAGCCGTATTACAAAACATTCTCCTGTCACTGAAACGACGGGCAAATATTGAATGGCGTATTGATCCGGGGACTTATTACGCACGACAAAGCTGGCGTCCGTCTGTTCAGGGCTGTTGACAGGTGAGGAAGGACGCGGTGTAGGCACCAGCTGCTCCAGAATCAATTATCAATTAATAATGACGATCAATGAACTCAAACTTTGGTCTTGAAATTATGTTAAGACGTGTCCTTTTTACAGCACTGGCTCTATGGCAAATTACCCCGTAGTGGGACTAATTATCTTATCTTATCTCATCTTATCTTATCTTATCTGATCTTATTTCAGATACATCCATACTCTAATTTGAGGCTTCCTCTGTCATTTTAACTCAGGAGAATACAATTATGTAAATATGCTCTATGACACATTATACTGCTCTTAAGAGACTACATCTGTTGTCCCTGTATCCATAATCTCTCTCTCTCTCTCTCTCTCTCTCTCTCTCTCTCTCTCTCTATATATATATATATATATATATATCTCACACACACACACACACACACACACACAGTCTCCATATAACATGCAAAATGCACGTTAGATGCTGAACAGTAAGTGACAACACAATTTTTAAAAAATGTCATTATTTAATCATATTCTGAGCACTTTGGATCACAAGAGGTCGCCTGCCCACCACTTCTGACTAACAAACTGCAACAGCACACACCCACATCATGGACACACGGGTCAGGTCTATTTAATCTTAAATTGAAGTGTAAAGGATTTTTTTTTTTTTTATTCTACATGGAATCAGTTCAGATCACAGTAAATCCAACCACCTCATATCAGGCTCATGGGTGAAAATTGAACCTCAATTTATTAAAGATGTTGTAATAAATGGTTCTATTAAAAAAAAATCTCTGTTATTCACAAGCATGGAAAAGAAAGACGAAGAAAACCCCACAACTTGTTGGTTATTGTTGCTGCAGAGGATTACCACCACTCCTAATTGTGACGGAACTGGCAATGGCACATAAATCACCGTCATCGATATTTATTATCAGGGCCCTCGCTCAATTTGAAAGAAGAACTAAATAAAAACAAAGTTGAAATTTTGAACTTAACCATTTTAAGCTTCTAGTTCTACTGTATAAGATGTGTTGTTCCAAAGAAAGTTGGATTTCTGCTATTGTCACAAGTTTACAGTTTGCATTTCCTTGTGAACAAATTGGAGAAGCGGTTGAGGAGATGCTCTCCAGGACCCAGATATTAAACTTTATTTAGCTGGACAAGCTAGTGTGTGTGTGTTATTGGTAATCAATAATTTTAATTGCATCCTTCAGCAACAGGAAGGTGCTCAAAATGTTAGAGCGTGTTAATGCATCAGATGTGAAACGGCTGCTGAAGAGGTGAGTGTTGACGGGTTTCCCCCTGACATTTCTCTCTTCACTAATCCGCTGTATCTGTCAGTACGACACAGGCTTCTGCCACTCCGTTGATTCGCTTCCGTTGCTTTGTCCTTCGTCTTCCCTCACAGAACCACACCTCTCCACAGCTCTGGGTCAGCGCTGGAGAATGGCCTGGCTGCAGTCTTATCATTCTGCTACCGGGGGAACAAACATTTCTTTAAACCAGTCACAGGCAACACTGCCACTGCGAAATAGTGTCAGGGAGGACAATGTTTTAGCAGGACCATTTGCATGAGGGGAGGTGAGCACTGTATCTAAATTGCACGGAGATGCCCCAGACTAGAATGACGGACGTCCTATTCCAATAACACTGGATATTTATACTGACTCAGTGTTACTGAAAGAACTGTTCCTGTGCCTTTTAGGTTTACCCACAACCTGAAAGTAGAAGGAATGCAGTTACTATCCAGAGAACAGTAAGGACCAAGTGTTACATCATAAAGGAAAATGGATCAGCGATCACCCCCCCAACCCCCCCCACACACATGTACATACACACAAACAAAAAGTGAAAATGCATCACAATATTAGAAACAACCAAATACTACATGAACCAAATGAATCAAACATGAAACAAAAATCATAAAATATATCATACAAAACTTGGTGTGTCATATTTTTTGGATAATCTGAAAACACTGTATTTCTTTTTCTATTCGACAAACCACTAATTGATTGCAAAATGATTGTAGGCGTGGCTTACACAGCCAAATGCACTCAACATATCAACCCAGAAAAAAAAATCGACTCAATTTGATACGACTTCCACAATGGGTGGAACTTTATGACAATTTTATATAAAATGAGCCGTACATATATTGTGACACTGTCAGCAGCCAATCACCGTGGACGTCTTTGGTGAGCGCCTGTGCTACGCATTCGATTTGCTGTTGTAGAGGTTGAGGGTCGTCTCCGCCAAACCCAGAATGTAATCTGTGAATACTTTCACAGCTCCTTGGATGTTGTTATATGGCAAGTAGTGGAAATATTATTATCGTAATACCACACACCTTAAATCTGTGTGTATAAAAAAAGGGTGTGTGCTTTTCTGGCTGGTCTTGCATGTTTACGCAACTTTTTAAGCATGAGGAGGATCTGTAGTGAGTGTGTGGTTTCCATGGCCCGAGCCGTGTTGCCTAGATACTGTCAAAATGTTCTGTCATTATATCTTCTAATAGTTATTTTTAGAAAAGATAGGTAACGATCCGGACAGGTTGCCTGTCTATCACACGGTGCCTGTAGAGGTGGACAACCCTTCGTGCTCACATTCACACATATGGGCATTTTTTTTTATCGCCAGCTGACCTAACCTGCATGTTTTTTTGGGAGAAAGCCCACACAGCCACGGAGAGAACAAGACAACTAGTGCCAACCACTGCATCACTGTGATGTCCAACCAAAGCTAATGTATTGTAACTAATGCAGTCTAATACAAGAGTCCTAAATCATGAAGGTCAACTCTATGGTCATTTTGGAGGCTGGATTTTTCGCTGGATAATACAGGAAGTCCTAATATTTTTTCCAGCCCATTTAATGTATATCAATAAAAAGTAGATTAGATCAAGACTTAGTATTATAAACACCTGCCAGTATGACGGAAGAGAAGAAAACGTCACAGCCTCTAAAAAGGGCTATGAGGTTGATTTATACAAAATGTCTCTAAAGCAGAAATTAAAATGACTGTGGTAGTGAAGCGGATAAAAGACAAAGGTACCTCATTGCCTTTTGAATAACCTGCTTGTTCTTTTCACCAGACCGCCAAACCTGCTCAAAGGTTGCAGTAATCATTACTGCCTTCAAATATTCATATCACCACAGGGTTGATGTTACAGATATGGCTTTGTTTTCATTCCCCCTCATTTTCTATATTAATGCCTCATGTTCAACATGGGTCATACGGCTATTACATTAAAAATCAGTTGCATTAGTCAAAATGGTCAGAAAGTGTATCTCTTTGGTGTTTATTCCTCTCTAATATTGATCGTACTTTGTCCTCTTAGCTGATTTAAATCATTTAAACTGATTTAAACCGACTATAATTGAATCTATCTATCTATCTATGTATCTATCTATTTATCTACCAACCTACCTACCTACCTACAAACCTACCTATCTATCTATCTATCTATCTATCTATCTATCTATCTATCTATCTATCTATCTATTTATCTTTCGATCAACCTACCTACCTACCAACCTACTCATCTATGTATCTATCTATCTATGTATCTATCTATTTACCTACCAACCTACCTACCTACCAACCTACCAACCTACCTATCTATCTATCTATCTGTCTATCTATCTATCTATCTATCTATCTATCTATCTATCTATCTTTCTATCTACCTACCTACCTACCTACCAACCTACCTATCTATCTATCTATCTATCTATCTATCTATCTATCTATCTATCTATCTACCTACCTACCTACCTACCAACCTACCTATCTATCTATCTATCTTTCTATCTACCTACCTACCTACTTACCTGCCTACCAACCTACCTATCTATCTATCTATCTATCTATCTTTCTATCTACCTACCTACCTACTTACCTACCTACCTCGATCATCTCATCTATCAGGTACAAGGCCATTGTGAAGCCCCTGGACCTCCAAACATCAAGCACCACTGCCAGCATTCTCCTGAGGGCAGCCCTCATCTGGCTCTTCTCCCTGGTCCTGGCGATCCCAGAGGCCGTCTTCTCCGACCTCCACACCTTCACCATCGCCTCCACCAACGAGAGCTTCACCACCTGCGCGCCTTATCCCCACGCCGGGGACCTGCACCCCAAGATCCACTCCATGGCCTCCTTCCTCATTTTCTACGTCATCCCCCTGTCGGTCATCTCTGTGTACTACACCTTCATAGCCAGGAGTCTGTTGAGGAGCGCCTCAAACCTGCCTGTGGAGGGCAACGTGCACGCACAACGACAGGCCAGTGTTAACACGGTCACCGGCAGGGTAACCCTGTTTGGGATATGCTGAGGTCGTTTTAGTTCATTTAGTCAGTTTTCGAAAAATTCATTTTAGTTACATTTAGACCTTTTATATAAAGCCCGTAATGTAGACCAAACATGGACATGGACTCGTGGCTGATTTGAAAGCATTTGGTTTAAAAACCAGTCGGCAGCAGTTTCAGCCCTGGAGATTAGTTGCTTTTAAATTAAAGATTATTTTAATCTTCGTTATTTTTTACCTTTTTAAAAATGTTTTAATGTCTCTTATTTACCAGCATTACTCTTTGTTTCCCCCACAGGTTGAATCAAGAAAGCGCTTGGCCAAGACAGTGCTGGTGTTCGTTGGTCTCTTTGCAGTTTGCTGGCTTCCCAGTCACGTCATCTACTTGTACCGCTCCTATCACTACTCCCAGGTAGAGTAAATCAGTTATTGACAATACTTCTGATTAAGTTCACCTGGTTATTTGTTTTTGTTTTTTCTCACAAGGAGTATAATGCAGAAGTGCTGTCTGTATCTCAATATTTGTATTCAAATGGTGGCAAGAACGTAGGAATGAAAAATCCAGAGGATCCAAAACTCAAACGGAGGCAGGTTGCAACAAATGGTACAAAAGAACCAAGCCAGGCGAGGGCAACGTGAGGGATCAGAGCCGAAACAGAACGAGAACAAACTGGAACAAAAAAACAGAGGAACCAACAGAGAAGACTGGGGAGCACAGAGAGTAAATACTCAAGGGAGGTCGGGATAGTTGAACATAGGTGAAACACATCATGGTGGGGCAGACTGTCACAGAAGTCGCAACTCTGACGAACACAAGAAGTAAATCCAGCAAAGACACACAAGGAAAGAAATTTCAAAGGAAAAGCAGGAACTATAGAACTGAAAGTGAAAAAAACCCAAAACAAATTAGATACAAATCCAACAATGAAATGCAACTTCAAATTCAAAACCCAGTCCAAACAGAAGGTATCAAAACGACCACAGAGGCAAAGTCCTTACAGGGAAGATCCTGACAATAACAGTGGATGAAGCATTGCAATGTTTTTCCCTTAAAACGGGTACTGTGTCGATAACTGGAAACTAATCTAAAATGGTGTGTCATTAAAAAAATTTGAAATGGTCATAGTTATGACATATTGCACAAATTTGTTTAAAAAAAAAAAAAAGCAATTCAGTGGGAGTCGAATCAGATAAAAGGAGTTGGGACCAATATTGCTGCAAACGATTCTGCTTCTTGTTTGTTCCGAGCATCTTCATATCAGAATTCTATATTTGTATCTGTATGAGTATACTGATGTACACACACTTCTACTTGTCTCTCTCCATCTTTTCCCTCAACCTTCCATCCCCCGTCTCTCACCTGTCAGGTGGACACGTCCCTGGTTCACTTTGTGTGCAGCGTCGTCGCCCGTATCCTGGCCTTCACCAACTCCTGCCTCAACCCCTTCGCCCTTTACCTGCTGAGCAAGACCTTCAAGAAGCAGTTCACGCGGCAGCTGTGCTGCTGCTGCCGCGTGAACTGCAAACGCTCGCCACAGAGCCCGACGCATTACAACACGCGCGTGACCTCCGTCCGCAGCACACACTACTCCGTGGCCAGTCTGAGCATCATCAATGGCAGACAGATCTATCAGGAGGACTATGTGTGAGTGTGTGTGTGAGTTCTCTGAGTAATGCATTCGCACCGTGTTCCACTTTGAGACAAATCGGTCATCCCCAGTCAACCACTTTTGGTAACGTATATATGTGTAGAAAACACTGGGTCTTATTTAAGTTGTCTGTGAAATATCTTTGCGTAGCGTATTCCTTTTTTTTTCTCCAGAAACTTTATTCGGAGGATATTGCTCTCAATGGCTGATGAGTAATCACAGCTCAGGACTTCAGAACTAATTTCACATCCTGAATTCGTCATTAGAGAGCCAAAGACCAAGAGTCTATACAGCCATGCCAGTTCTGTATCCTACGACAAGCACAGTTATGCGTCAAGGTCAAAACCAAGGTTGGCGCGATACCACTGGAGGAGTCGTTTTGAGTATTTTAGCATGAAAGGATATACTAACATAGGCTGATTAACACTGAATACAAAGTACAGCCGGAGGCCGATGGGAATGTTATTATTTTGGCGGATTTTTGGTCAAGAAATAACTTATTGGAAAGATATTCAATGGCAAGTGGAGGGGATCACAAAAGTTATTTATCCAGAGAGGTGTGCATGAAATATCATGGCAATCCATCCAACAGTTGGTTTCACTCAAAAGGAAATGCCCACCTCATGGCGCTAGAAGAATAAGGATCGGATTTATTTATTTATTTTTCGCTGGGAATCAACTTATGTGAATATGTTAAAATAAATCTGTAGGAGATATTCAAATTCGTGCAGACAATAATTGGATTTGTAAAAAAAACTTAAAAGAGACAATGTGAATACAATCCATGAATAAATGACATCAGTGGTGATGCCAGAGTTACAAGTACCAACTTTGACCGTGTTTACTGAGTAATGACACGAAACCACTGCAGTTTGCTTCTGTGAACAACAATCGTATCTAATGAAACTACATGTGAAGTGGAATGAATCCATGGGAAACAAACACTTTTTCTGATTTCAGGACACACAACTATATCAAACAAAAGATGCTGTCATTATATATATATACATATACATATATTTATGTATATATATATAAATGTTCTTTCTATGTGCTCCAAAATGTGACATGTTTTATATCGATGGATATTCTACTGATTATTGATGTGTAATATTTTGCCTGCACCATATCTGTATGTGTATATTCATAAAAGTCAGGTGCTGTGATCACTGTGAAATGTAAAAAAGTTCTTTCAATCTTTAAACAGATTGTTTATTGAGCTTTCCCCGTTGTACACAGTGTGAGAAATAAGCAGTGGGTGTGTTTGAGATCACATTTGTAATGTGTTCATTTTTTGCAGTTGTTGATAACTATTAAATCAAATTAAGAGACGGTTCCGACTGCTTGTGTTTGGTTTAAAAATACGGCATCATGCTTTTCTCTCACAGTTGAACAAAGATCCTAAGACATAAATAGAAATTTTTAGTTTAAAATCTCTCTACATAAAAATTGCATAGTGACAGTGGATCCTTGTGTGCAGCTTTGTGCTTTAGTCTTGTTTATGGTCTTGGTCCTGTGTATACATCGCATAGTCTCAGCGCCACTGTGTTCACTGGACATGATTATTCTGCACTGTCACACAGATTTACAGTCACAATATCAAACCACAATTTCCTAATTTGGTGTTCCGCGGACGGACAGGATCGTGCCCGGGTTGAGATGACTGGGTGCATAATTCAGTCTGGATAGTGTTTGTTTAATTGTGGTGTGAGTTCCTCGCCAAATTTCTGTCCTGCACGGTCTCAACTTTCTACTGAATATGTCAGGCTCATTCTGTGGACACGCTGGAACGCAAATAGGGCTCAGTTATTGTTGCTTTAGTGCAAGGATTGAAAGAAAAAAACAAATTAGCACATCAACACGTGTATGAAATATGAACGTTTTACCTGCAGATAAACGTCTGTCAGTGTGTTTTTTTAAGGACAATGAACAAATCCAATACATTTTAAGAGTTAATTCAGCACAAAGCCTGCAAGAAGATTAATCCTGCCTCCTGCAGGAATTCAGGAGGAATGTTTCCTGCAGTGCATTTCCCTTGTTAATTCATGCTAAATCTAGAATATGAGATCAGAAGCACATGACAACAGTAAAATTAAAATTAAATAAATAAATAAACCTAATGATGCCAGAAGGATTTCTGCACGAGCACCTCTCACGGTTATACTTGCAAGATTTCCACAGTAGATACAATGAATTTAGATTAATAATCTTAATTTAAGAAGAGGGTCTCCAGGCATGTTTTCACAAAACACACACACACACACACACACACACACACACACACACACACACACACACACACACACACACACACATAAGTACTATCTTTAAATCAGTGGTCACCAACCCGTCGTTTGCGATCGACTGGTAGATCTTTGAGACTTTCCCTGTAGCTCCTGAAAATGACAGAAAATAAATGAATAAATTGTAGCGCTGGGACAGATACACAGAAGGCCAGAGTGCCAGTTATAACGTTCAGCTTTTATTAAGTCAACCTGTAGAGGAGCACTCACAAAACAGCAGTGGAATGATGAACTCTACAAGACAACGTGCGTCAGATTTATTTTTCCACATAAAAAAGGGTTGATCTCCTCAAATGTTTTAAAAGTTATCTCTACTTCTCCATTGAAAAATGCAAAGTCTATGAGTATACAAAATCTTGATGTACGCTACATTAAAGATTTCAAGGTTCAACATCACATTCGTCCGAGTCCATCATTGTCCTTCAAACTGTGTAAAGCCCGTCATCATCTTGTACACGTGTGACTTTCAGACTTCAAGTGAGAAAAGACAACATTTTGTCCTGCAGGAAGTCAATAAGCAGTGTAATCAGTGACCTTTCATTTCATAACACACTTTTTTCACATCGTGACGTTACTGACATCACTTGTGATATTGAGGGTCGGTCAGTGTTATCTCAATTAAGCAGGCTTATTTTTAACAGGGCTCTGTTACCACCGCGAAAGGTACAGTTGAATATATGTATATGTGTATAATATTAACGTGATGATTTATTATAAAGAACTATAACATATACAGCACTATCAAATAAGACAAAAAAGTGAAAACACAAATAATACTGGCATTTTAGAACAATAACTGTTGGCATATGTCAAATTCATCTTTTCTTCTCTCTCACCTCTGCTATAGAAAGTTAGGCTTGACCCCTCGTCGAATGGTGTAAAGTTTTTATATTTTGCAACACATTCCAAAGTTTTCCTCACAAGCAACTCAATAATTTAAATATGTACAACAATTTCCCCAAACTGCCTCAACAGGAGGTAGAAAAAATAACTAGCAGTAACACTTCCGCCCTGCTGAGTTCGCCTCAGAGTCACACTAAAGGTCCGTGAGTGTTGTGTGTGTGTGTGTGTGTGTGTGTGTGTATGTGTGTGTGTGTGTGTGTGTGGGCACTGTGTGTGTTCACTGAGCAGCACATTGATCCATGTGCGGTTGTCGCCCTTGTTAGGCTGACACACTCTCCCAAGGAATCAACCACATGTGAAGTGTCAGAACTATCAAAGCGCATCAGAGGGCTGAAATGTCGTTGTGTTTATCCCAAAGCTGATGTCAGTGCAGCGTCTCGTGGGAAATGTGTCACTTGTAGACAGAATTTATGATTGGTGACGCGGTGGAGGCCACTTTGCAGCTTTGGTAGTCGCCTGTGAATCTTCTGAATGGTTTGTTTGAAGTTCTGTCTTTGTGCCATGTTTTTTTTTGACATGTTGAAAAAAACAAACATCTTAGTTGATTGCATATTGTCTGAAGAATTCTCTTTTCAATTTTGCATTAATGCTTTGGCATGTCTCAACATTAATGCTATAGACATTGTCTTTCAACACAAATAAGGTTTGATTGTTAGAATAAGGCAATACATTACATCCACCCAACAACCATCCATCCTTCCATCCATCGTCTACCGCTTCATCCATTTAAGGATCGCGGGGGGGCTGGAGCTAATCCCAGCTAACATTGGGCGAGAGGTGGGGTACACCCTGGACAGGTCGCCAGCCTATCGCAGGGCCACATACAGAGACAAACAACCATTCACTCTCACATTCACACCTACGGTCAATTTGGAGTCTCCAATGAACCTAACCCCATTCTGCATGTCTCTGGACTGTGGGAGGAAGCCGGAGAACCCGGAGAGAACCCACGCATACACGGGGGAACATGCAAACTCCACACAGAAAGGCCCTGGTTGGTTCTGGGTTCGAGACTCAAACCAAGAACCTTCTTGCTGTGAGGCAAAAGTGCTAACCACTCCACCTAACAACCTTTATTTCAATCACTTCTTACTATCTGTTTTGGATTAAATTGAATTTCTTATTTCTACATGTCTGGTCTTTATTGGGGTTTATATGAACATTAAAAAGGCTGCAGAATGGACATGGAATGAGTCACGAGCTGAGAAACTGTCCTGTTAAAAATAACCACAAGCTCACCTGCGCGTTTACCATTGTTACCATGGTGACGCGTGCTGCCATAAGAGTGATACTACAAGAGATGCTCCAGCAGGTCCAATTAGAAGGTAAAGGGACAAAAGACCTCTATGACCTCTACCTCTATGTTCTGGTTGGAGGACTTGTACCTCTTCCATAGTGAATAAGATAAAGTATTGTCATTTTATACATCAGTTGATCACTTGTTCATGTTATTTGTCTTTTTTCAGAACATCGACACAGTTTCCTGAGTTCATAAAATAAATATTTTGCATTTTGACACATTCAACTTTTTCATTAAAAAATGTGTGAAAGTCTCCCACAGGTCTCCTTTGGACGGAATAAACAAATGCTCCGACCTCACTGTTAATTAGTGAGATCTCAAGTTGCTGGTTACTGGTTCCTGGTTGCTGTTCATCCCATATTTCCAGTCTTTGTGCGCAACAGACAATAAGAACGATTGAGACTATGATAAAAAATAATGCTATCGATTAATGGCAACAAGCAATATTACATAAAATAACAGGTGGACAAGATCTCCGATAACAATAACAAGCACGTAATGATGTAATATTAATTATGACCATTCCTAAATACCAAAGTATGACTAAGTCAAGCAAAGCCCCGGTCGTCAACACTCATCCAGATCCCGATCCCTCCAGATGGCTCTGGTGATGAATCACCTGAATGAATCACCTCTGAGGGTCATGACCGTTGATTGATTGCTTTTTTTCCTGTGCGTGACTTGGTAAATGTAGCGGATGCAATTTTGTGATTATAGATAATGTGCTCCCCACAACTGACCTGCTTGGTATTTTCCTTCTTCACATATAAATATAAGCTAAACAAACATGAGTTTAGTGCATTGGACACAGGGACTTTAATCTTTTGAATTTCACCTATGGGGGATCAACAAAGGTACATATTATCTTATCTTACATTATCTCATCTTATCTTATCTTTTCTTATCTCATCTCATCTTGTCTTATCTACTAGGGAAAACAGAAACATGTAACTTCATTGCATCTAATATTTTACCATATCATTTCTTTTTTTTTTTTCATTGCTCTATGATCACTGAGTTAAAAGCGCAATCCCACGCAGCATCCAAGCGGTGACAGTGGTTCTCCCTGTGGTGAAGGTGGGCCATTTCCTTCAGTAGCTGACACTTTCTTATTCTGACCGTGGTAAGTGCATGGCTCAATGGACACATTGACAGCAAAGCGTTGTAGTATCTCACCATTATAAGATAACCCACTGTGATGCCAGAGAAAAAAAAGAAGGACGCGCATGCACAGTGTGCTTTAATGTTTACATGTCAAAGATCAGCTGCAATGCTGGGGAAACAGGAAATCAATACATGCACCAAGCAACAAAAGTAAAATAAACACATTTAAAAATGACGGAGAGGTTTTTATGAGATGCTGTATTTACAGCCCACTCAGTCTGCGTCGTTTGTGCTGCAGGTCATTATGAGATAATATGGAGTTTCACCTGGAAGCTCAAATACTTTACATATATCCAGTACAAGACATATGGAGGAGTAGATATAGTTCTATCAAGCCTGCCACCATCTGGCAAATAAAAAAATTGCAGATGTTAAATAGAGAGCAATGCACTGACTCCAAACTTATATTAGCAGTCGTTGTACAGTGCGTATGAAAATTATGTATTTTTTGTGTGACACTAATCAACAGAAAAAAAACTTTGTAAAATCGTATACAGATCTCTATTAATTGATCTAAAGTGATGACCCATATGAAATACTTGTTTTGCGACAGTATTCACCCTAAAAGTCAGTATTTAATATATACAGTATGCACAATTTGTCTAACATCATGGCCGTGAGTGTGTTGAAGTTTTCTATCAACTTTTTTCTCTCCTTTGTAGAAACTACTCCGTCTGTGCGTGTGCATCGTGAATGAAAAGCCCTCTTCTACGTCCACACATTCACATACTCTCCACTGAATAGAGACCTTGACTCCGAGGGCACAAATGATTTGATGCTTGGGCTCCTTGTTTGGTAGAAAAGCAAATATTGAGGGCTTCCTACAGACTGCATCAGACTTTCCTTTTACAAGTAACAACAATTACCTTTTATTATTATTTTTCACTTTACATTTCAATTCAAGATAGGTTTCTGTGGCCCTTTGTGACCAATGAAGCAAAAGGAAAGCTCTGCACGAAGGTGAGGCCTCCTTCTCACTGATTCTGAATAAGAAAATAAAACAAATGCATTAAATTTGACCAAAAAAAGTGGGATGTTGGTAAAAAAAAAAAACATGTTGATTAGGAGTCAAGCAATAATTCATACATTCAAAGCAAGTTCCACTTATAAAAATAATCTTTTAATATAAACTACATATTCAGTGCACAAAGGACAAATATACAAAAAGGTCAACTGGACACGTTGATTGAAACATAAGGTAAGAATGTTAAAAATAAATCAATTAACACGATCCTGTGAGTTAACATCATCTTAATTAGGTAAAGTGATCAGCATAAATAAGACTGTAAATAAATTATGAGCCTTTTCTCTCCGCCTCCCAATTTCACTGGTGGGCAGGTTGTCGTGGTTGAATTTCCCCCAGTGGACTTCTACTTGGGCCGTCTGCATCTGCGAATAAAACAGGGATCATTTAGAATCGTCTCACCTTGTTTATTCAACTCATCCTGCGTGTCTGCCTAACTGCTTTCACTGTTTACTGAATACCAAACTTGTGACCTCATTGATGATAAGTTACCTTACGCACTGGTTCTATGGATACTGCTGCAATCTATAGAGGTTGTCTCGTGACAACAAGAATGATAGTCAGACAGGCCGTCACTGACGTGCCACTTATTCATTTGTTGTAGTAAGCATACTCGTACGTGGTTAATCTCTGTGGATTAGAGCTGCAACAGTGAATCGATTAATTGATTGGTAATCGACTACTAAATAAATCGGCAACTATTTTGATAATCGATTGATCAGTTCAAGTAGTTTTTATGAAAAAAAAGTCAAAATTCAGCTTCTTTTCCGGCTTCTTCGCTCCTCTATGGCAATAAACGAAATATCTTTGGTTCGTGGACAAAACAAAACATCATCTTGGGGTTTATGGGAAACACGATCAACATTGTTCACCATTTTCTCACATTTTCTGGCCCAAACAACTAATCGATTAATCGAGAAAATAATGGACAGATTAATCGCTAATGAAAATAATCGTTAGCTGCGGAGCAAGCCTGGCGAACCATAATTGGAGGAGCAGAAGGGGGGGCCCTGACTGAGACCTTTACCCATTGGACGGTATTAGCGGTCAATCACACAGTATCCATATCCCAATGCATACGGTGCTTTATCGTCTATTTAACTCTAAATAGGACCATGATTTACAAAATGAACATCATGCTTTATGGAAGAAGACTTGAAAAGACTTGAAATGATACCACATACTCCGAAATAAGTTTTCTCGCATTATAAATAAGTTTGTCATTGACTTCCATAGAAATTGACTTATATTTGCCCTCTGCTGGTCATTCAAGAGAGTACAGGTTTTAGGCACTTCCACATTGGCTTCACTTTCAAGTCTTTTTATGTACAGTCTTAGGGCCAACCTGCAGGAGGCCTGATCAAAGCGTAGATTCATGTGGTCACAGTACGAGGAGTTGAGATGGCAGCGATGGTGAGGTCGTGGCTGCAGGGTCGGCTCGGGTCTGGGAAGACAGTCGCAGCGCTCCACGTCTATTTCACAGTCGGGCATCCAAGAACTGAGTGGAAACTCTGAGCAGGGTCAATGATGGGAGTGTGAATATAAGTGTAAGTACAAGATGTGACTTTCTCACACGCGCGCACACGCACACACACACACACACACACACACACACACACACACACACCTGGCGTGCTGGAAGGGTAAGGTACGCATCTGTCAGCGGAACAATCCCAGATCAACCCGCTGGCACAAAGTCTCCTGGAGTCCTCTGTCGCCGAGAGCTGGCTGGTTGGGGAGCAGCTGCCGATGAACCAGATGGATTACAGCGGACTCAGCGGAGAAAAAACTACGACTGACTTCAACTCGAGGCTTCAGACTCACCCACTGCTCCTGTGAGGCTGGGCGTTGCGCCGTATAATGGCGGGCTCCATGCACCTACACTCCGTATGGTTGGCTACTTTTATCAGGACGGGCTCCGGTACAAAGTTGAATGGAATGACACTGAGCACCTGAAAAAAACACACACACACACACACACACACACACACACACACACACACACACACACACACACACACACACACACACACACACACACACACACACACACACACACACACACACACACACACACGGTGTAAGTGTGTTTGTACATGCAAGAACCCTCAGACGGAAACGGGTTATCCACTGTTCATCATCTCAGTTGTGGTCACTCACAGTTTTATTCACGTAGACCGTAGTCGTGTTTCTGCAGGTGATGCCCTCCTGATTGCAGCAACCACTGCACCTGTCAGTGGGAAAATAAATTCACATTTGGGTAAAGTGACATGCATTGCAAAAGAACTACAACAAAACACATACAAGGACGCATACTTGTAGCAGGCCCTGTAGAGTTGATGTTTTATGGCTTGTTTTTTTTTCCGTATTCGAAGACGTTGTATTTGGTCAGGGATTCAAATCGAATCTTTATCCAAATGAAAAAGCGTGCCAGTAGAGAATCCAGCACATGGCTGAACAGATGGTAACTAATAGGAGTTTGAAAGGAAACCCCAACCCTATTATGTAGTGACTTATCATTGAGACTGAACAGGAGGAAACAAAAGGAAACAAAATATTCCAACCAGCAACTTTAAAGCTCAGCAATTAAAATATTTTATCCTGTTTGTTTAACAAAATCCCTTCTTTTTTTTTGGTCACCTCAGCATCACAGCTACTCCAGTAAATTGCTGCTGGGACAGATTCAGTCTCTCAAGACCCAAAACATGTTGTTTCTGGAATTCAGATTTTTACAAAATAAACAAAACATTTTGTCAGGGAACTTCTGAGGAGCTAGAAGGTGGATTCGTTACCTGTTTTCTCCCTGTCACCAATCCCTCTGCTGAGCTAAGACAAACAGCTGATGGGGATAGATTTTATATTTACTCTCTACTCTGTGGAATTTTTTGAATTTCCCATCTAACGTCTCCCATCTGGAAAGAGAGCCAATAAGAGCGTTTCCCAAAATATTCCCTCGACAGCGTGATGAAGAATAGAGCTTTACAAATAAATTTGAGCTGATATTAAGGAGACTTGTTGTATTGAACACAAGCTACTTGTTATGTGGGGCTATCAAATATGCACTCAACATGAAACAGGGACATTTGTCATCATCACACAATGGCTGCTGAGACATTTGTCAGAGTGCTAGGATGCAGTACAACAAATGCTCAAGTTGTGAAGTTGTGGTTTCAGGAGGAACAAACCTGTGGACGGACACACAAGGCGGCTTGAAGAACATTGACGGGTCAGTGCTCAGCTCCTTGGCCACGTCCACGCACGTTTCCCTCGGCATGCACTGAGTCCGCTGCCACTCTTCGTCTATGGCTAAACGCAAGACACACAACGTTCAGCACACACGAGCAGACTCATACGTGACACGCACTGGGTATGTCCATCCAACCTTTCAGTATCTCCAGGCTGTAGGATTCGGCCGCGAAGCGCGTCGAGCGGTGTGACCCCCCCGGAGGCAGAGAGGAGGGGCCCTCCGGCTGCTGCAGCCTCAGACGACACCTCCACAGCTGCCAGTCGGGAAAGTCCGCGAGCCTCAGCAACTCGTCCAGGCTGGAGGCCGACCGCACCTTTCTCTCCCACTGCCACCGCACCTGCAGGCATCCCACGTTTACTGTCTCACGTTGACGACATATGTACGAAACAATTCATCATTATTGGTCTCATTTTGAACTCAATGTCAGTGTGCTTTTGTGTGTGTGTGTGTGTGTGTGTTGTGGGTCAAATATCTGGTCACATGACAATAGAGTTACACCGACCATTAGGGACAGAAAAACGAGTTGCCACAATTTAGATTCCCGCCTTTTTTTTGGTTATTGGTTAAAGGTTAGTGTCAGTCTTTTTGAGGATGAGTATAATTCAATGTAAAATGCAAGTTGTGACTTGAACAGACAGCGCTGACAGATCACTCCAATCCACTGGAAATAGAATTTTCACCCACTAAATGTCACAGATTTTAAGCCTAATCTTAAATCTTTAAAGCTATATGAGCCTCTTGTATGAACTGCACATAAAACACATTTATAATCTATTTTCACGTACATAAATTAAAATTTGGAGGTTTCATGTTATATAGTTGAAATGTAAAGATTTGAGGTAGAATTGTGATATTGTATTGTCTGATCATTTTAGGCATGTTTGGATCTCGCGGATTCAAATGGATGAATAAATTAAGGACGAATACCGATGTGATACAAGCATAACGTTTACTGTGTTTACATTTGTCCTGACATATCTGAAACTTCAGGATCGTCATAATAATCCTTAGGATTGGCAAGATGAGGTGTAAAAAAACATTAAATATAAAAAACTCTTTTAACGAATCTGTCAACATTATTTGTCGGTCACTTTTAAAGAAGATTTTATTATTGGAGACATTTTATGCTCATATTCAAGTTTATCAATTTTATTTGGGTTATGACCTGAAAAAGGTTGACATGCTCTGATGTTCAGAAAAATGCATCAGTTTCCTCATACTGTCAATTCCTCCCTCCCAGTGAGGCCCAGTCTGCTCTGATTGGCCAACTGGCCCACTTTGTTGAGATTGGCCAACCGCTTCCAGCGCACGTACGAAGTGTCGGCCTCCGCTCTCGCTTTACCTGGCTTTGTGTGAAGGAGTCAAGACTAGCCACTAGACGTGCCCTATCCACTTCCGTGACATCGCGAGGCATCGGCTGAACTTCCATTGTTTTCTGTCCCTTTACGGTGGACTTAGGGCTTTTTCACATGGCAGACCTTCTACTTACACAAAAAAACTAGAGCGAGAGGGAAAAACGAAAAAAAGCACAATATGTCTCCTTTAAGCCATTTGCACGTAACATCTGCTGACACATGCTTCGACACGAGGGGGATCGAGCCTACACCCCACCGCCTCTCCACACGTGCACTCCAGAGTTTGAATGATAGTCCACTGAGGCCGCGGTTTGTTGGAAACACCTGCGGCTTACACAGGAATTACACTGACAGGGCTGCGGCCCATGATCACAACCTGAAGGACAATATAAACAGCTGCAGATTCATTGGGTCATGCAGGATTTACACCAGGCGACTCCAGCAGCACTTTCCTGGGCCAGCGGCATTAGTCAGCACGGTCGACATGGGGCCACAGTCGGTGGGGGTTTGGAGGCCCACGCAGAGTTTCACGGCCCCTTAGATGGAATGAAGAGCACTCGCACAATGGCGACAGCCTCGTCACTGAGCACGTTCGCTCTACGATGTCGGCCGAAACTCTACTCAGCCTCACAGACTGTTAGATTTGTAGAACATAAATATTCAAGCAAAAGCAAGCGAGTCAAGTTTAATGAACATTACATAACATTACAATCTTCTGTCGGGGCTGCGTGTGCGATTGCAAATGTTACCCCGGCCTTCTTCCTGCCGTCCCTCTGATAAAATGTCACATGTCCCAGGGAGCCCAAGTGAGAATACAGCAGGGCAATGTTCCTGTTGTTGTGCGCGCGTCTGACCTCCTCGCGCGCCATTGTCATACGTGAACGGCAAACTCTCATCACCGAGTCTGACTTCGTGTGACGTGATGCTGTAGTTTGGCGTGCCTTGGAGATGATAACCACACTTTGACCAAGGGCTGTGACCCCCCCCCCCACCCCCCAGGCCCATTACAAAAACAAAAAAAATCACCTACTGCTGGCACTAATTCTATAATGATGTCCCGTGTGAGAGATTTTTTACTGTTTTGTTTTTGTTTTCAACTTGTTGAAATTTTAATAGACTTCCACGAGCCATGGGAGTGAGCGAGAGATGGGAGAGTAGCAATTTAGGAGTTCCCAGGCTCATTCTGGAGGCAGGAGCGCCAAAAAGTCGGATACTGGACGGTAGGCACGTCAACAAGGACAGTCATGCACTTGTCTGCGCAATGCTTTATTTGCTCTGGACAACTGCAACAATCCCGAGCCCTCTTGATGTGTTCAATGTGTTGCAGAAGAGAGGGTGGGGCGGGCGGGCTGCTTCCACTTAAATCAGACAAACAGAACAGAAAACAGGGAGGTTTCCCCTCCACAATTTCTACCAGGGGATAGACCCACTAATGAGAAACAGAGAGCAGGGGCGCCTGGGAAACGGATGGCCGGAGTTGAAAGATACAGAGGTAAAGTTGGGGAGAGTTTGCCGAAACAACGTTGATGCACAATTCCTCACCGAAGCCTCACGCAAGCGCACGCACGCACGCACGCACGCACGCACACACACACACACACACACACGGATGACTTCGATGATGTCAATTTCAATGTCAGTGGACAGGACAGGCGGTGAGCACAGGTGAGTGTAGTGCGCCTGCGGCATCAGTTCAAGTGTGAGGATTATGACATAATGAGTGTGTGGGGGGGGTTAGGGTTAGGGTTAGGGTTAGGGGTTAGGGTTAGGGGGGGAAAGGAAAGATACTAGATAAAACATAGGAATCAAGAATATTCAGTAAGATTTACATAATAAATACAAATTATTCTTCTACCAGGGCAAAAAAAATGATGTCATTTTAGGAAAAAGCATCAAATTTGAGGACGTCGCTTCTCGGCTACACGTTACATAACTGGCGACAGAAAGCTCCATGCCACACTCACCCTACTCGCTCCCTCCCGGTGCATGCCGTGGCCCACGTCTATCCAGCTCAGCTCCACCACCAGGGTCACCAGGCAGGAGAGTCGGCACAGGGTCCGTTTCATCTTCATCATCGTCAACATCATCATCCCTCGGCTCTGCCCCGCCGTCTCCGCTCAGCAGCGCTCAGCAGTATGAACCCGTCGCCCTTTTTGCTCGCTGACAGAAAGCACTTAAAAGAAACGACTGCCTCTCTGACTCAGTTTCCCAGACCGGCTCCGTCCCTCGGACCACACACACACACACACACACACACACACACACTCACACACACACACACGCTCAGTCCTCTCTCGGTGCAGGTATGTGCAGCACAAAGTCCCGGTCCTCCAGCTGCACGGCCAGAGTGCGGGTGCGAGCCAGATGTGGCCTGTTACCGGTGGGCCAAATGGAGAATGTTAAAGAGCCTTTAAAACATGTACCTCTCACTGCAGAAGCTTTGATGCCGAAGCCTGAAGTGTCCCGTTAAATAACACCACCACTTGAAGTTAGAAGTTGGAAATTACCTCAGAAAAAAAGAAAAAAAAAAACTGAAGTTAGGATTCCCTTGAAGACTCTTTATCAACAAATCCCAATGGACTGAAGGCCTGGGAGGTATTACGGGGCCTCCAGCAAGATGATCTGAACAAATCCTTCTAATCAAAACGGTTCCCCTCTGTAATCCCGCCTCCTGAGACTTCTGGTTTCCTTTAACTGCTAATTTCTGTGGTTAAAATATTTGTACTGCACGTTAAACTTTCCTTCTGTCCCACCTCAGTGCTCCGCATTGATCTCCGACTGTGGTTTGTCCAAATGAAGACCCTGAGGTGCAAGAAGGGGCCACACAGTCTCTTCCTCTATAGGACAGATCTAAGAAGATAGTGTGTCCGTCTCGGCGTCTGCCCCTATGTCTCTCCCACTGCTGCTGGCCGTGCTGCCTCCAAACGCGGCGTTTTATTTGCTCGAGTGTTCCCGTCCTGCTTTTTCTTCTCCTTTATGTGTGTCTGTCAAGTGATCAGTTCCCCTGCCTGTTAAATCCCCCATCAGTGTCCTCTCCTCCGGAGTTGCCAAACCGCACACAGCCAAAGAGCAGTAACATGTGTTTCCAATGTGATCCAGACCTCCGTAACGTGTGAGGGGAAATAAGAGTCCAGCGCCACCCCTGTCCCGCCGACACCCCACCCCCTCGCCCATCCAGGCCCATTTGACTCAGCATGTTACGTGCGTAATGGATCAAATATGAGCGCAACATTCATAACTTGCATGCAAATGAGGAACAGCAGCTTTGTCATATTTTATGTAGCCTACAAAAAACCAATACCTGATAATAATTATAAAAGCTTTTTTGTATATTTTTCAGGGTCTATGTAGATTTTTGGTTATTGACGTAACATCAAGCAAGCGGAAAACAGCTGGATAAATAAAATTTAATGTTTGTATTAGGCAAATTATGTGATACAGAAATGCGTGCCTTCAAAGCTATTAAACTTACATGACGTACAATATAGCGTGTTACATCATCTCCATATTGTGCACAAGCAACTTTCAGAATTTTGTTACAGCTTTGCTAACGTGTTTTATTTCAAACAGCAGAAGGAAACCGCAGTATAACTTCAACTTAACAAGGGAAGTGGAGAGCAGTTAAAAGCACATTTTCCCTCAAATCTATATTTTACAAGAGCGAGTGATGTAAAGCGACTACCGTGCGAACAACGGGGGCAGGTCAGTCACTCCCACGTGAAGCACTTGGCTGTAACACGTCAGAATAGATGCTGGAAAAGTACTACATGTCCCGTAAACACATACAGCGCGCATTCTGAGAAGAACTTGGTGATGTTCAGCGGTCCAAAAATCGAATTATGCCATATTTACATGACGGCAAAGAATAGAACAGATACTTCTATGAACACATTTCTACAAGAAGGACGGACAATCATTTTCAAGAGTGCAACATGTAGTGTTTAGAACAGAAGTGGGTGAACCTTTTTCTATCGAGGGCCGTGACAGTTTCTGTAGCATCCTTCGTGGGCCATACTGAATTCTCAAAACACGTACAGCGCATCACATCGACCTCTGTAACAACGCAAACTTCAGTACATGTCTCCTCCGGACGTACACACAGTCTACAGAACTCAATCAGAGGGAGGTTGTTGTACTCTGCTTTGAGCTCGTCGTTACTGTGCGCCTCAATACATTTGCCTGTGGCACAGTGGAGCAAACGTGGTCAGTTCCCTTAAAAACCTCTCGTGAAATGCCTTTCTTTGCACATTCACCAGCATATTCAGATCTTCAGGCTTTCGTTGTTGCAGAGTCGGAAAATATTACTTTGGCTTCGCCAACAAAGCGATCCTTCACAAATTCTATTGAGTGAGGTTTCACCACAGAACTTGCCTGGCTAACATTGTCTCTGGCAGAATGAGGTCCTGGGAAAGCCACTTGTTGGGCACAGGAAATCTGCTGAAGAGCGTCGACTTTATCCGAGAGCATTTGTCCTTGTAACTCATCCAGTTTTTTTCGACTGCATGTTTCCAGCTGACCGCAAAACTAGGCACTCTGGGTTCTCTTTCAAAAGAGGAAGCGTTTTTTTTTTGTTGTTCATTTCTCTTAAAGAGCACAATATCCTGCATCTACTACTTCTTTTCATCGCCATGACGCCCGTCAGCGACGACACATGACTGCTTTGAAAACCCTGAAGGACACGTTAGTCTGCCGCTTTATGTTATTTTCTTTTATCGCCGGAAAAAAATGGAAAAGCTGTCATGATATTTTTTTTGTTTGTATGAAGTGTCTCGCCCACCACATCAAGCTGTAAGAGCACCCAGAGGCCGAAGCTTCCCCCGAGGCCGGTCTAGAAAGAATCTCTGATCTTGGATCTCCAGTTCCTGGCCCTTTCAAAGCCATTTGAGCCACTCTGGTAGTCCTTGACAGCCTGTGTGATCTCTTCCTCTGTGGTCATTACAAATGGACCTGGAGGGCAAACACAACATGGCAAAAAAACCCACAACAACCATTATCGTGATTGATTAAGTTCTGTATGTTCTTCTTTCACATGTCAAGGATTGCTTTTGTTCAGTGGGACGGAGGTGATAACATGTCATACCGTGTTGCACCACAGGCTCTTTGAGTGGTTCTCCAGCGATCAGCACAAAGTGAGAAACTTCAGAGCCCTGAGAAAGAAAGAAGAGGCAGTGTCGTCATCCTCTCTGTCCGCGTGCGAAGCTGACTAGCAGCATTTCGTTTGTTTTCAAACTTGAACAGAACCAACCAACAACCGAAACAAATATGTGCGGTCGCAGGAACAAAGGAAAAAGGAAAAAGGGAAATGAGGAATGATTAAAAAAAAAAAAACAGAGGTTGAGAACCATCGCTCTAACATTGTGGTGGATCAAAACAAAGGTGCAAAAAAAAATGGAGCTGAGTAAAAGTTGAACAAATCGGATTCATTTGTTCGTGTGCGCTGATTCTAGCAACAAATAAGATTTAAGATAGATTTAATCAGACAGTAAAACCTAATGTGACACACAAAATGGACAAAACTCGACATGGAGGAGAAGAAAAACTCATTTGAAATGCTCAGCAGCCTAAAATCGAGGGTCCCGTGACACCGACATCAAGTCCATCCACATGAACAGTTCGGATTAGTGGCAAAAAAACCAACAAAAAAAAAAACACGAAAAGGATTTAGAGATTCAACAATGGATACTGGAGAAGGCGGCGTGGCATCATCTGGACCTGAAAAGATGATGTTGCACAATTGTCAGCATAGTTAGCACACATCAGCTCAGAGGGAAGACTGAGGCTGGGGGAGGGGGGCACGGAACTTTATGTCTGAAATGATGTAACGTGTAACAACGGAGCGACGGAAGACGCTTCTTGCAATTTGATGCTTTTTCGTATAGCTGATGTATAGTGACATTATTTCTTTGCCTTGGTAGAAGAATAACGTGTATTTATTTTCTAACATTGTCCCGAGCTCTTACTGAATATTCTTGATTCATTTGTTTTGTTCAGAATCTTTCCTTCTTTGTTGGTTCCAACTCATTGTGTCATAATCCTCCCCCTGAAGGTCCTGCAGAATCTGGCTTTTAAATAAATATTTAGTTTTATACATATTAGTTTGTTTGTTTTAAAAAAATTCTTTTTAAAAATGTGCATCACCATAGTGACAGTTAACAAAGGTAAAATGCATGAAAATTAGAAAAGAAAACAAACCGCCACATGTAAGGAGAACATGAACCCACACATAAAAATAAATGTTTAATGAACAATTGCTTAATAGGCCAAATGAAAAAAAGAAACAAGTTGTTCTATATACATATTGAACAACCAACTGGTCTCGATAGCGAGAACTCACCTTGTTCTCAACCTTGACACAGTCTCCATCCCCGAACACCACCGTGTGATGGGGCTCCACCGCCTGCTGCTCCTGATCTGGGCCTTGAAAACAAGAATGTTTTGTCAAGTCTGTCTATGATGATGTTAGGAAATAAATATACACAATAAACATGTCGTTGACAAAAAGGATTGATTATTGGATTGGGGTCTTTCAGCTTTTGAAAAGATGTATTTCTGAAAACAAAGTGGAATCAATGAGAAGCTTTACATTGGAGCAAATAAAAGAAATGAAAACACTGGTAGATTTGATATAAATTGGTATTATCGTTTAATTTTTTAACACAAAACTAGTTAACTAACTGTTGATGAGCCAAATTATTTAATAATTAGTTTGTTTCATAATGTCCAGGTCAGGATACCACTGATTTCTTAGTTGAATAGAAATTCAGGCACCTGCGTGTTTCACACATTCAGAACCTCGTTCAGCAGTTTGCTTGCACACTAACAGTTACTGACTGCGAACGCTGGGAACGCCAGACACTTCCACTTGCGGTCGGTGCATTCATCAGAGCCAGCTGGTTCTGATTTGGCCAGACTACACGTAAAGTTCAAGACTTAAGATTCGGAAAAAAAACCGAAAAAAACCCCGTCTTTAATGTCAGCAGCCATTTTCATCCTCTCGTGTCATCAACACATCTGTCAGCGATTACAACCTGTCTGAGGAGACCCTGCAGTGCACTGATGGGGAGTAATCAAGTCATAATGAAATTTTATAAAAAGAATATGAGGAATATGGGGAAATTCTGACCGAGAACAACAGCCCCTGAAAATGAGTCTGCTGCCTTGAAGGGTTTGTTCACATGCGAGGGGAGTTCCCTTGATCACACGGTGTTGTCCAGGAAGCAGGAAATGCAGAATTTCACAGACTAATATCAAACAGCAACACGCTGATACAGCGGGGCGAAGCTTTTACATGTGGGCAAGGTGACGGGTCTGAAGCCAAACTCTAGGCTGCTCCTATTTCACGCGCGCGCGCGCGCACACACACACACACACACACACACACACACACACACACACACACACACACACACACACACACACACACACACACACACACACACACACACACACACACACACACACACACACACACACACACACACACACACACACACACACACACGCACACACGCACACACGCACACACACACACACACACACCTGGCGTGCTGGAAGGGTAAGGTACGCATCTGTCAGCGGAACAATCCCAGATCAACCCGCACGAAGTGCAATCGTTTTTCCAGCAGTGTTGGTTAAATTTCAGACTGGGCAGCTTTAGTCGAGAGTCTGAAGACATCCTCGCCCCGTGCGCATGAATCCATCAGGCTTTAAAGTGGAACACATGGGCCTTTTGGCCGAATGTGGAAGGGAAGTTGCGATTGGACTGAGATCACACACACATATCAGTAACGAAAATATCGCAACAGGAAGAGCGGCGCGGGTAGTGAGGGAGTGATCAAACACACGGACAAGAGTGCACGTATCCAACCGAAGAATGTTTGTATCACCCTGGGAATTTGTGATTTTCTTCTTCTCCTCCTATATCAATCTGACGTTTTGGACTATTGGAGACTGGTAATGTTCTGTGCGTATCCATTAGGGAGGCAGAAATGATAAAGGTTCTTTACTCACCAACGTGAATGGATCCTGATAATGTGTAGATGAATGTGGTCCATCCTGTCAAACACAAAAGCATTTTTTATATTACTTAGAGTAAAGTTGGTGAACCATTTTAAAAGTCCTCCGATCTTAAACTGTCTTGGCCACATGGGGGCAGCTTAAACAAGTTGTGAACCCTTCATTGAGATATCAGTTATTAGTTTGATATAGAAAGAAAACAGTTGCTTAATGACACATCCAAAGAGACATAACCATTAATATAGCTGTGTCATATCGTCCACTGAGGGAAATATCTGGCAAAATATCTCTTTAGCTAAATATGATAAATGCTTCACGTCTCCTGTTCGGTGCTTCGCAGGTCGTACACAGTGTTTTTTAGAGCCTTTTAACTGAAAAAAGGGTTATGGAATTATGGGGTTATGAGTTAACCCTAAAACTACTGAAAAACTTTGATTAAACTGTACAAATAAAACAGCCTGGCCCACGGTTCTGCTTTTAGACTAACAAACAATCGAAGAACCTTCATAAGGAACAGGGAGGGTAGGTCAAATTGCTTTTAATTTCACAATATGTTCTCAAGTATGACACACTGTTTGTTGTATTCTGTTCCAGGCGGAACATTTTCCACGCAGCTTGTGGCAAACGGGGATGTCTCAAGACAAGGACACTTACAGATTACATGCAGCCTTCCAGGAAAGAGAGAAAAAATTAAGAGGGATCAGCGACCCTTTGTTGCATGAGACCACTTTTGTTATTAGCCAGTCTTTCATAGGCAGAGTATGGTGAATTCAAAATGCTATTGTCCTACCTGAGGGGACTGGCTGCACATGCAGGGCCCCCGACTGCAGCCTGAAGTCCAGGTACATGGTTGGTGTCCTTGTGTAGACCTTAGACTATACAGAAAAAAGAAACCAAGTCAGAAAATATGAACCCCCTTGAGACACACAAACACATGTACGCTTATAAAAGCCTATGTATTTTATATAATAGCGATCTCATTCATACAAACTCTGAATACATTGTGGTGCCGGTGACAGTCATGGTCATTTGTTAAAAAAATTCATAACCATCTTCAATGCTGTTTCCTGCTGATGGGTTGTGAACAGAACTGTCATTGCTTTTGATTCTCAACCTACTATTTGTATTCTTTATTTTATTGATGAGCGCACCAGGTGGTATTTGTGGAATTTTAATCAGCCATATGAGCTCAGTCCACATCTGCAGTTAATGCAAATGACCTTAAGGAAACTCTCAGAGTTGAGACTGAAAACATAGTGAAGGAAATTAAAGCAGCTTTATTCTTATTAAGATTTTCTGGGGGTTCATATTTTGTGCAAAAAGAAATAGTCCTTTAAAATAGAATAAAAACAAATCTTTTTAAATAGATTATTTTCAGGGAAGTATTTAAAAAAATGTGCAGTTTAGGGCAGGTAAGTGATATTTAAAAAACAAAATAAAATAAAAAGAATGGACAGCTGTCCAGAATTTTTTCTGTTTTGGTTTATGCTCATCTTTTTGGCTGCACAATAAAACCCCATCTGCTCCAAACCAAATGGGAGACAAACGCCATAACCAAATAACTGGGCAACATAGTGGAGCATTCAGCGGCCAAGGACCAGATATTTCCCCTACGGAGTTGGTAGAGACCAAAAACAGAGCAAAGAGGGGGCGAATTCCGGACTTTTCAGAAAGTTCAACAGACCCCATCACTTTTTGCACATTCATTGTGTTGTAGATTTAATTTCAAGTGGATAAAAAGATAAGTGTCTACAACTTGGTTGGAGTCTACTTGTGGGCCAACTGAATTGACTGGACAGTTTAAGAAAGGCTTACACCTGTGTGGATCCCATGATCTATTCACAGCGTATCAGGACAAAAACAAGCCATGAAATCTTAGAAACGCTCTGTAGACCTCTGTGATAGAACTGTGATGAAGCACAGACATAAAACCATTTCTATAGCTTTGAGCGTTCCCTGGAACACAATGACCTCAGTGGCCATTCGAGCCCGAATAATACTGGATATGTGGATATATTGGTCGAGCTACGGGGGCCAGGACTCTTCTAAGTGCGTGTCTATCCTGCCAAACTGAGAAACTGGGCAAGAAGTGTCTGGGTCAGGTAGGTGACCAAGAGCTTAAATTTCACTGACACAAAAGTAATCAGTTGTTACAGATAAAACAAATGACAAAAAAATTTTGAAAATGTATTTTACCTATGGGAAGTCTGTAACTTTTTTGATCCCACATATAGGATCTGTAATCATTAGGTTCTATTAGATATGTACTTAATCTATTTCATCCCTTTTTTTCTGTTCAATTTTTATTATTGCATGTATATTGTGACCCACTCTCGTGGCAAACACACTTCACTGACTGTGAGCTGTGTTTAACAGTGTTGTGTTAGTGGGTATGGGCATAAAATCAGGGTAAAGGTTAAACCAGTCTGTAAAGGGAGTCTTATACAGTATGACTGTAACACACACACACACACACACACACACACACACACACACACACACACACACACACACACACACACACACACACACACACACACACACACACACACACACACACACACACACACACACACACACACACACACACACACTATAACCCTCACAGGCTGAGACAATCTGCTTCTCATTTTCAGTTTCCTCTTTTCAGGCGGACACTCTTTACACTGGTGAAATGATGTGGTTAACAGGCATTCCCTCAAACACGCACACACACACACGCACACACACGCACGCACGCGCGAATAAATGGGCGTTTGTCAGTTTTCCGGTTTCCCTCAGGCGTCCAGTAAATGAGCAATCACCATGAGATCAACAGCTACCGGGGGAGTAAACATTATATTCAGTTTCAAAGGTCTTTTTTGAATGGACGCCTCAGACACACACACACACACACACACACACACACACACACACACACACACACACACACACACACACACACACACACACACACACACACACACACACACACACACACACACACACACACACACACACACACACACACACACACACACACACACACCTTTGCTCCTAACGCCTCCCCAGATATAACAGCGACGGTGACTCCTCCCTGGCTCGGTTTGGGGATCTCCGAGCCTTTAAGCTCTTGGTACGCTGGCTCCACCATCTTGTCTCGCCTCGGCAGGTTCACCCACAGCTGCAGGCCCACCACCGGCTCCTCTGACACAGGCATTTCGGCATGGACCACCCCCCGTCCTGCCGTCATCCACTGGTGGACAAGGAGACATTTGAAATAAACAACATACGCTTTTGACAAATTGTACTTTCTAAAATATGTTTTATTTTGTATTATATAACCAGTAGCTATGAGCCATGCACATTGGCTGGGCGTGATTGATTACAACTTTTGTCCAGGCAGAAATAATATAATATCAGTAAGTGGAAAAAAAGCCCCTCGTGGAAAGAGTTGATGTACATCAATCCCCTGATTTTTCATCTCGATGTCGGTGGTTTTGAATCAGGTAGTGATTCAAAACACTGGATGCAATGAAGTTCACTTCAACAGCTTCTGCTTTTCCTTTTGGACAGCTGGAAATTTCCACTCTGCAGCTTTCCTTTACCGGGGCGAGCCAATGATAATTCATCTGTGACTGTTAATCATGTCGTTTGGTTTTTTTCATTGCTGCTTGCTGGGAATTTACTGGGAGGGGGGAATCTACTGGATACTAAAACACGCAGAATACAACAGAGAAAACGGACAGCAAAGCCCTGAGTTATAACTCACGCTAACATCTTCTCTCTCAACAATGTTTCTGGGCACAGGAATAGTGTGATTTTTTAAATATCGATGAAACCCTTTCTTTAATTTGAGATGGTGTGTGAGTTTTCCCAGAAGATGAGACGAGGCGTCTGTTCGAGCATCTGCAGCTCCCACGTGACGTCCGAGCCCACGGAGGGTGCACATGGTGTGTAAGAGCAAATTCAGCTGAACTGACTGAACCTCTGCTACAGATTGAAGCTGAGTCAGCAGCCTCTGTGTGTGTGTGTGTGTGTGTGTGCGCGTGTAACTTTACTGCTTTAAAAACACAGGAAACAACCCACAGGGCATGATATCCAATTAGTGTGAGAGCACAACATTATGATGCATATGTAATGACTTTGTGGTGATTTGTATAGGAAAAGGCTTTAAGTCTTCTTCTGCTCTTGTAGCTCCTGATTCAAGTTAATGACTTAAATACAATTAGACCATTGGGCGATGACAACGATACCTGTTAGATATCATGTATCTAATATCTGTAAAAACAGGAAATGCAAACACTTCATTTAGCAATGTTTTTAGTGTCAAAGGTCAAGGAATATTTTGGTATTATGGGAAATTTTTAAAGAATGAATGCTCTTTTTGTTTTTTTGTTGCTCTCTTGCTGAGAGTAACCTGAGACGACTGATGCAACTTTCATGTCTGTGATGTTCAAATGAAGCTATAGTTTGAGAGGTGCTAGAATGCTGATTTGGTTCACCACTAACAGCTTCCCCCTGTTTCCAGTCTTTGTGTGCAAGGCTTAGCTAACTGTGCGTACATTCATGCTCAGTGCACAAAAACGAGAGGGGCATTGCTCTTTTCTTTTAACTCTTGGAATGAGGAATGGAAAAAATGCATAATTTCCAAAATATTTATCTAAACAAATCTGAAATATAAACAATAGAAGCGGATGTGCAGTATACCTGCAGATCTCCCGGTTTCAGTCGTCCAGAATGGCCACAGAAGTCTTCATGGGCTGTGATCCCCTCTATAACATATGTTACCTGTTTCAGAAAAGACACACACACACGCGCACACACACACACACATGCAGCATAAACAGCTACGACAACATCGAGCAACGCTGTCTCATGCAGATTACTTAATAATTAGTTATATTTCAAAACAACTGTAGAGAGCTGAGGCATATTTTCAATTTATTTTATCGCTTTTATTAATTCCAGTTTATAGCAATTAACTTTTTTTGCATTAAGTGAAACACTATGTTTTATCAACTCATGCAACAAGCGTAAATAAACTAGTGCTGCTTCCACACTAAAAGCACGTGTGCGCTCGTCCCACCACCCCAGTGGTCAGACTGGACAGGAAGAGAAGAGCCTCATCTGGGGTCATGGGTTCAAAGGTGAACATCTGTGTAAGGGGGGGAGAGCTCATGCCCCCGCAGTGAGCTCCCTGTGATCTGTCTCCACAGCTGTGTGATTTCAAATGTCATGTGAACGCGAGCAAACACACCTGCTGAAAGGCATGCTGGGAGTGTAGCCTAGTCCTGTCCACCCACACTGGGGGATTGAAGTTGCATCTGCCAAATCAAATACCCCTGCAGGAACGTCTGGCAATCTGAGGACAATGACTGTTGGGGGGGGGGGGGTTTAAAGTTCAACTGCAAAGATACAAGTCCGACCTGCCACATCGCCTCCATTCATCGGTGAGGTTTGTAGAATTACGGCTCATTTAAATAATTAGCTAATTAATTTTCAATTTCCAAGGGACCAATGCCAACTGTCGCAGACCGAAAAGCCTCATGTGGATACACGGAAAAACAATCAGAGCAATGAAATGTGTCACATGATATATATATATATATATATATATATGGTCAAGTTCTTTTAATGCTGCCATAACAGTGGACTCCATGTAGATCCACTCCACATCAGCGCCGGCCCTCTTATTACTAAAAGGGCTAGGTGAAAATCAACTTAAGATAAAAACAACAACAACAGAGCACTGACTGACAGGCTCAAATTGTTTCTATAAGAGATGCATTTATTTATGAAGCCATTTTCAAAGTGGCTCACAGAGTGGGGGCCAGAATAGGGGCAAATTATAATAATTTCCATCCTCTGGGTTCTGAAATGAAGCGTTATTTAACCAGAACTTGTTCCACTTTATTCAAACATGCAGCAGAAAAACAGTAAAGCCCAGAAAAAGCCTGCCAATTGAATAGAAGAAAACAACTGAGAAAGGAATACACACATCACTTATGACGAGGGCAAGTAGTTTGCTCGATTCCAGGCTACGTTCAAATGAACATTTCCATAAATAAAAGCACCACTAATTCCCTCACGCTCCTCAGGCAAGGGGAACAAGCTGTGAAAGGATTATGACATTATAAAGTCATTATAGTTATCATGTTAAAAGACACTTGTCTATTAACACACTGAGCAAAAATGAGGCAGCATTATCTTTCATTGGGAGTTGTGTTTCTAAAAACACATTTTTTGATTCACTCTCCTTTCCATCACCACCACCTGCTCCTAGCACCTTTCCAACAAGATTACACACAGCTATGAACAATATGAAGATTGAAAGGGTGTGTTGAGTTGTGATAAAAGCTGATATTAAATCTATTATTTCTGCTATTTCCATCTGTGAGCGTGTAACATTCAATTGTCTGACAAAGAGCCCATAAATCAAAATTAATAAAAGTACCATAAACGTTCTGACATTTAGAAGCTGTATCCAACTATTTTTTTTTATCTGAAGAAGTTATTAAGTGTTGTCATCAGTAATTTCTTTTATAAATTATCTATAACTAATTTTAAATAATACTCTATGGTCACATATGACAGCAAATGAATGAAAAATGCAAGGAGGGAAAGATGGGAAATAAAAGACAGACGTGAAGATAAAAGGCATCAGAAGCTGGAACAATCCATCTCTTTCAAACTGGGGGATGGTTTTAGTGAGTTTCTCTGAAGACAGTTCTTCTCAGCTGACATTATGATAGTGCAAACTTAACAGTGCCAGCATATGCACTATAATGCCTCTGACATGTCTGGCTTTCTGTGCGAGTTGTAAAAAATGTATGTGTGGACAGCAAAGTGGTCCAGTAACTTAATGTCCTGACAATGTCCTGTTGTCGCCATCTGCTGACAAAAGTAGGAATTTTTGCTGCTCAGTAACACCAGTTTGTCCTTTGCCTCTGTTTTTGTTTTGTTTAGTTCAGTTGTACCAGTTCAATGCTGTTGTATTGTTGTGAGACACTGAGGGAGAGTGTTGTACTTGTTTTGCATGTAAGTGTCAGTGCATGAGAAAATTGTTGATTTTTGGCCGGTTCACGTGTCGGCCATTTACTGTACTTTTTATATTATTTCATCGTTATACAAGCCTGTGCTACTGGAGTTCGATTCTTCTTTGTTACTGGTAACATCTTAAAATGAGTTTTAAAAAATAAATTTATCAAAACAAATTATATATAATACATAGAAATATAGATTTGTTCTAAAAATGTGGCCTCTCAATTGTTTCACCCATTAGTAGGTTAAGATAAAGAATTGTATTTCCCAAAGAATACAGTGAGTAGACTGACATGTTGTACTTACATGATAAAGGATTATTTTCATAATTAAACTGCAGATTATTTTGTCAGTTAATTAATCGTTCTATCGCAGAATTGTTAATTCAAATGACAGTTTACAAATTGTTTCAGCTAGAAACAATAGAGAACGTGTCCTGGAAAATGAACGTTTGATAGAACCACAAAATAATTTACTTAGACGTTAAATAGTTTGGAAAGCCTAAAAATTACAGTCATATACACTTACGGTCTCAAATCCTCTGTGAGGATGATCTGGAAAACCTGAGGGCTTGCTCACTCGGAACTCATCCAACATCAGGAAGGGATCCAGGTTCCTCAACTGGAAGTAAAATGTGCACAGTATTACATGAACGACAAGGACTGTCACTGTGTGGAGTTTTCTGGCTAAATGAAGAAAACATAAAAATGTTGAATGACTCGCCTCCTTCCTGCCGATGCTCCTGCGGACGCGAGCACCGACTCCCTCTGCCTGCTCCACGCTCACAACGGTCTTCTCCACTTTCCTCACATTCATCGTGCGGGGCGAGGTTCCACCAGTCGCTGCAAAGCATCACCAACACAGTGACGGTAATCTAACGACAATTCAAAATCATCTATGGACACAATGGGATGCTTTGTGCACAAACACCCGCCCAGTATTCATTTATATAGAGTTTACACTTCTCATGTGCCCAGGTGCGTAAAAGGTTTGTGAATCTGTACATCACAAAGTCATTAGGTACATTAATGGTCTCAATCAAAACCTTAACTTTATTGCAGTTCAAAATATTCCTGTCAAAGTAGATTATCTTTGATGAGGAGGAGTAACTCCTTAGATGAATGTTCCAAAAATAAAATATCCCAGTTGCATTGATACGTTAAGCCAACCGGGAAGTTCACTAAATGACAGGGTTTCGAAACCATCTTCTTGGGCGAACAGGAGCAGAGGAGATGAGGCGACTGAAACAGAGCCAGCTACAGGATCTGACAGCAGCGATCAGCTGACTGTCAGATGACGGTCAGCTGCTCATCAGCTGATCTCAGCGCTGCTGCAGCTGCTGCTGCTGGCGGCTTTCCCTCTCATAGGTTTCACTGTGTTCATTTCAGAGTCACTTCCCCTTTAATGTCCTCGCATCCTCGGTGCTGGATGTGTGTCGTGCATCTCTTTTCTTTAAAAAAAAAAAAAAAATAGATTGAAAATCTGACCCTTTATTTAAATTTAAGAAAACAATGGAGCGGGGTTTTTTTTCGATCGTAGGATCTATTTATTTTTTATTGCGCGAGTCACCTGACACGAACAGCACTTTCGTCGTTTTTTTTTAACATCACAGCAAACGGTAAAAAAAAAAAAAAACCACTGAAAACACCTCAGAGAGACAGTGATGACTAACAGAACACTTACCTGACGGTCCAAACTGTTTTAACAGTTCTGACTGTTTTTCACTGACCGCCTGTTCAACGGATGTAACTGCTGCTCTCTCACCTCCTCAGGTAGGATTACAACGCGGAAGTCCGGCAGGGGCGGGGCTTAAGAAGATAATCACCTGTTTGTTTTCCCACTTGTCTGTTTGTTGGTTGGTTTGTTTATTTCTTTGCAGGATTATGCAAAAACCACTGAGCCGATTTCCACCAGATCTGGTGCAGGGATGGGGCCTGAGCCTGAGAAGAACCCATTACATTTAGGTGCAGATGCGGATTAGGGGGTGTATCCAGTAAGCTTGCCCCCCCCCATACACACACTTTTAACTGTGTTTTATGTGAAATAAATAATTCTCCTCTATCATTTATATTTCAGAACTAGCCAATGATTTGTGGGATTGTTCGGCCTTGGAGGAGGTTTGCACTTTATTGAGTTCTATAGTTGTCCAGTGTGTGAATGAAAAATCTATATGGCATGAAATAATAGTGCTTATTAGTTTCTCCCCCAACAAAGCAACAAAGAAGATTTATTTCAGACAGTCAACCCATGATCCAGTAGAGAATGTCACGGTGTGTTAGAATTATCTCTCCCAGATCCAGTAAAGTCAAGAACTGTCCAGAATCCCAGATTTGTGCCAGAGGGTTTTACAATGGAACTCACCTTTATCCTTAGACTCTTGATTTTGATAAAGAAACACTCCATAGTGTTTAAATTTAAAAAATATTGTCTTACATTAGCTATGTTTATACACATCAGGTGAGGAACATACAAAATGCAGGTTTATTCAGCCATTTATTTGCAATTATGCTAGTAATTAATGATTAAAAAAACACTGATTATGGATGGGGGAAAAAGAAAAAGAAGTTTCACAGCATTTAATCAAGGTATAGTATATTTGACGAGTATATTAAAGAAACCGCTCACACACACGTTCATCTGACTTCCCTCAAGGTTAAATGGTGAAGTCAAAGCCATAACAGGCCTCGCATCTGTTGAATATATTCTTCAGTTTTAGATTTCTCCCCACTCGGGTCAGAGGCATCTCCACTGGGCTGCTGCCGGCGGATGTCCTTGGCGATTCGCATGCTGGCAGCCTGTCCACCGGCCAGGTTCACTGCATGAGGTCCAACCTGTGTGTGAGGTAAAAAAAAAAAGAAGAAGTGGCTATTAAAAATAACAGTGCAGATTGAACTTGTACACTTAAACCTTATATCGAAGACGCACCTGAAGAGCAGTGTACTGTCCCATCAGATAGAGCGGGCACCCTTCTGCCCACTGTAAGCTTTCCGATATGCACGGCCATCCGTCTATCACCTTCATTGGGGAACAAGCCGGACACATTTTATTAATCTATCAACCTTACATCATGAAAGTAGAGTACATGGGTTGATTTGAAGGGTACGCTTACCTTTCATTTAATTATGAAACGGTTTTAAATCAAGCAAAACTATTTTTTTGTTCCCATGTCCACACTTTTATACCTTTTTCTACTCAACGCACCTGAATTGGAAATTCCTTTATCACCTCAGAGAGCAACGGGTCCTGTTTCACATCCAGTTTGCAGCCGGTGGCGAGCCAGATCATGTCTCCGGTCCAGTGGGCCCCAGTGCTGAGGGAAAGACTCCAGGCCTGGCTCCTGTAGCACCAGCTGGCCTCACTCACCTGGACAGGTTGGAGGATTCACCTCATATCATGTTACCTCACTTGACTTGATGTCATTCTCACCTCACCAATCGCTAATGCCACCTGATTTCACCTCACCTCACCTCGTCTAACCTCACATCGCGTCATCCCGTCTCACATCATCTCACTTTATATCGTCTCATATCCCTTCACCTTATGTCATGGGATATCATCTTGTCTTTCATCATCTCGTCTCCCACCTCCACCTCACCCAGAATTTTAATTCCAATTTTTTTCTCACCTTTTTTTGTTTAAATCTCATTTCACATATTATAACCTCCTTCTACCTTTGCTGGCCTCACTGAATTCCTGTTTGTCTCTCCCGACATCACTTTATTTGTCATCACATCTTCTCTCATCTCACTATCCTACCGCATCTCATTTCATTTCATACCTGACCTCACCTTATTGCACTTTATTTTAATCCTCCCCAATTTCGTTCAACCTTACTTGACTTCATCTCATTTTTATTTCAGAAAAAAAATCTAATTTAGCCTCATATCTCCACATCTAACTTTATGTCATGTCTTTTCACTTCACCAGCTGTCATCTGACTTCCTCCCAACTCATCTCATGTTACCTGATCTCTGTTGACCTCATCTCATCTCATTTCATCTCTGTTGACCTCATCTCATCTCATTTCATCTCATTTCAAGATAATCTCATTCGACCACACCTCATGTCACCTCACATTGCTTTATCCAACCTTGTGTCATTTAACCTCATTTTACCTAATCCCATTTTAACTGAGCCGACCTCAACTAATCTAACCTCCTTTCATTCACTACACCCTGGATGTATACCCTGTGGGATGCACATGCACTTTTACCTGACAGTATGTCTTCACGTCCACCTGTCCACTCCGTATGAATGGCTGCAGCTGGATGTAGGCCTCTGGGGTGACGGCCCCTCCCTTTCTCGCCTGGCGAATCATAGCCAGCCGCTTGTGAAGGCTCCGCTCATTGTAGAATTGCCGAAGGTAGGCTTGGCCGTCCATCTTGATGCCGTGCTCCACGTGGGAGTAACGACCCACCAGGCTCTCCACGTCGCCCACGTCGAACTGTTTTAACTGAATGAACAGCGAAGATACCGCATGTGTGGTGGAGCCCGACACGTGAAACTACAGTAATTCGTTGTGTTTGGTCGACATGCGGTTTCACACTGTCACTAGACCTGGAGGTACTTCCTCATGACCCATGTCACATGGCTGGCACCTTGCTGCAGGGCAATTGAGATGACATGAGCGCTGGTCAGACCGCCACCAACTACCATTACTCTCTGCCCTCTCTGACACACTACACACAGTTCTACACACACACACACACACACACACACACACACACACACACACACACACACACACACACACAGTACTTTTCAAGTGTTGCAGTAAGGACTGGGGATCAAACAGCTGCTGAAATCTTCAGAGGCCTGGAAACCTCAGGTGAAAGCAGAGTAATACTCAATATCATGAGAATTCTGGCAAATGTGCAAAGGCATCAAGTTACAGTACAGTGCATGTTTTTGCTTAGCAATTCCAATTATCCCAACAGTCCAAGGACAAATACTAAAAAGCGGTGTCATTTTTTGTTAACCCTTTTGAAATATGACTTACCTTGAGAGGGAAAAGTATCTCTCTGGTCGTGTTCTTGCTTAGATCTTGGCAGAGAGTGCATGAGGTGCACCGTGTGCTGCAAACGCTCCTCTGGGTAACTCTCTCCAACGTTTTTCACCCATGAAGGGATGTTTGCCATCTGGGCACGGGTTGGTCCCGTTGCCATAATGACCCGGTGAGCTTTCAGGACGATGCCTCCGTGAAGGTGGACTTGAAAATGTTTCAATCTCCTCCTTCCCCCATCCCGCATCCTCTCAGTCGCTCTCGTGGCCTCGCCCTCTGTGTCCCTCTCCTTCGTACGGTCATTCTCTTCATCCTCGCGCTCAACGACGGGGATGATGTGCTCCACTGTTCCCTTCACCAGCACGTTGCCCAAGTTGTATCTCTCCACCTGCATGTTCACATTCGTCCTCAGATCATCATTCACACTCAAAGAACTCAGGGAATAGTAATGGTCAGGTTTTTGGTCCTGCATAAAATATGATGTTGGCATTATTCAAAAGTTTTCCATCTCAGTGTGAACAAATCCAAATCCAACAAAGACCAAAACCAACAAATGGTTAGTCCATCTTTCAATACTTCGCCCTGCTGTTTCTTGGGTACCCAACCCCAAGGCTTCACTTCAATACATAGCTTTCATAATGTCATCGCCATGGGTCATTTGGAGGAAGAGGTCTTATACACACACACCACACGTATAAACTGTATATACAGTATAAACTGTATGTCCAACCTGATCTTTGAAGAAGTCCACACTCAGTTTTGTTCCCGGGAGACTGAAGGATAAACTCTTTTTAAGTGTCGAGGTGACGTTTAGTCGTTTCTTCTCCTTCTTGCCGAGACGCATGTCATTGAAAAAAGCGTACTCATCCAGAATATAAACCTGGTCTGGCAGACTGTGAAGCTCCACTGAACGGTCGCACTTCAGAACAAACTCCTGCAGTGCTTTCTGTCATGGAAAAGACGCACACAAGCTGATTCGCTTTCATACATTGAGGCACTTTCCATTGATTCTTCTTCAGGGGGAGTTGATTGTGTCTGTAGCCTTACTGTACCTGACTGAGTGGGTCTGTGTGCACCAGTGTGTGTGAGCGCAGATGAGGGATGCTCAGAGCTGTGAACTGACTCTCCCACAGAGCGGTCCACTCTCCATACGAATCCACCACCCGGAGACTCAGCGGGGGGCGAACCGCCCTCTCTGATACAGTTGACTTTGCTGGTTGCTCCTCCAGCGTCATTCCTGCAGACACGCATCACAAACCAAATATGGACTGAATTATACGGCCACATGGGAAACAAAAGTCCCATGTATGTCAAAATGCACAGGAAGGGCATTCATTATTTTATTGATTTCTTTGGAAAAACTGAGGTACCCTGCTTCCAGACCTCTGAATCACCACCCACAGCTCAGATTTGTTCAGCGATTCAAATTGAATCAATTAAAAATTAAGATTATGTCAAAATTTATGAGAAAGGAATAAAATATATTTTTTTAAACTACATATTTTTAGTACCATTTTGCTGTAACTAAAGAATATCTCCACCATGGATTAATATGGCAAACATTTCTTAAACAATTACTTAATAGTTTGGGCCATAAAGTGTCACAAAAAAAAATGTGTTCACCACAGGTTCCCAATAACCTGGGATCTACTGTAGGGAATGCCAGGAATTTTTACTTAGAAAAATTCCTCCATTGATTAACTAATCATCATAAAAGTTGATTTTCTATCATCTAATTGATTAATCCACATATTGCTTCACGTGTTCAGTCAAAAGTATAAAATTGTGTCTCATACATATATCATTTAATGAGTAAAGTCACACAAACTGTACCAGATGTTGCCCTCTTCTTCTTCTTGCCACCGCCGCAGCATCTGTAGTTGGACATTCCCGGGTGTGGCGGAGGCCTCGGAGGGTCCGACCAGGAGGGGGAGAGCGGCGAGTCATGTCCAGGGTCTGAGTTTGGGTCAGGGTCAGGACTGGACAGCAAGCTCGCCAAAGTCAAGGCATGAGGGCCACCCCCGATTATCAACACATCTACTATCACCATCTGAAACTCGCACAGTAACAAACAACACACACACACACACACACACACACACACACACACACACACACACACACACACACACACACAAACATTCACACACACACACACACACACACACACACACACACACACATACACACACACACACACACACACACATATATACACACACACACACACACACACACACACACACACACACACACACACACACAGCCAAGCGTTAAACCTCATAAAAGTGTGGGCAGGTAAATTGGGTTTGTTCCTCAAACTCCTTCCATTACACCTACAGTAAAAGAGTCTATTGAACTGACTAGTTATGACTGGTTCCTATAACTTCGGTTTTGAGTTGAAGTTCAACTCAAAACCAAAGATTTCACTTTCGAACAAGGTCGAATAGTATATTTTGTACAGCAGTAAAATTATTTGAGTCAATGTTACTCAATACCTTGGGCTGGACCTCAGCAGTCACACACACGTGTCATGCAGAACCTTCATAGTGAATTCTCATGCATGTTACAGTACCTGGTTGAGTTTGAATTGTCAGTTGCTGAGATGGTGAAATCGTGGACACTGTCTCCACGCTGGCACATGTGCCAGTAACATGTGCCCCTCTTGTAACTCAATCCACCTCAGCGGATACAGATTTAGCTGGGCTTCACTGGCTCAACGGGGAAATCTGGAAATAGCTTCAGTGAGTGTGCTGGCGTAAATTTAGCTACACAGCTCGTCTCAGTATCGCACAAACACTGAATAAGTTTTCAGTCACAATCTGTACACACAATACAACACCTTTACACACTGGATTGGATCATTCATAAATAAAAGCAGATCCCTGTAATCTGATAAAAGCAAACTGACCTCTTAATAAAATACCATTCGTGATTTCACCCTGGCACAACTCACCAAACCGACCATGACAGTTTGTGAGAGGAACCATGAATGATCCCTTCCATTTCTAGTCAGATAATGACTGTCCACTATACTCCGTCAGGAGGAAGTACTTTCCTTCCAGTTGTTCATGTCTCTATGATGACATGACTATAGAAGTCATGTGACAGTTTAAATTTCCTCTTTTCTCTGTTCAGGATTTTGTGTCTTCATGCTGATTTTTTACAGTAAAAAACTGCAGTATCATAAATGTGTGAACCAAAACAACACGGATAAATAAGGAAGTGAGCATCCAGTTAAAGAAGCAGTCAGTTAATTGATCAGGCCCCAGCTGATGTTAGTAACTGTAGAACATTTGCACTAAAATGAATCAAATGCTAATTGAATCCCAACCTCTTTCTTCTTCTTCCATATTTGTCATAAGTTCTGTTTTGTCTGTGTCCCCTTTTCATTTAGGGGTTTTACTAATCTTCATTTGTTTCTTCCTCTTCTGACATCAGTTCCATTACCACCTCTCCGTGGCCCTTCATTCCTACTTCCCCTTTTCTCCATGCAAAGCAGAAGCACATGAACACACAAGGCTTTTAAGAACGTCACGTAAGACTGGTGTTGACTTCAGTCTTTGTCATTAGAGGCAGCGAACACGTCCGCCGCCATGGACCTGAAGGTGGGTGAGAAAAATCTAGATCACTGAACCTTAGTCTTTTTTGTGACATCCATTTTGAAAGATGTGGCTGTGTGTGTTGGCTGATGTCCCTCATTCGTAGGAAGTTGTTCATTTGTTCCTAAATGTCAGGATTCTATTGTGAAGGGAGGCGTGCTCATCGTCCACCAGACACATGAAGGAAAGCACCAGTATGAAGTGGAAAATGTGTTGAAGTACAAAAACGTGACTGGAGGGAAAATGTTTGTCAGGTACAAATCGAAAAAACTGTTTATCAGACTCCAAATGAATGTAATGTAATGAAAACGAATTTCAAATTTTCTGCCTGATTAACACAGAATAATGGAGCGAAACATTTTTCTTTTTAGTGCTTGTAGAAAAGGTGTCCAGTGTCTCAGCGAAACTAATTTCTTGTTACAAGAGTAAATTTAAGAAAAATATATATATTTTTTATTCATAACCACACACTGTTCACTGTGAAGGGCCAAAGTATATGTTTAGATACATGCAAACAAGACAAATACTCACCCCCTCTCACAAACAAAGAAATAGACTAACAACAACAACAAAAAAAAAAAAAGAGGATACAACAGCATAAAAAGCTATAAAGAAATTACAGTGATTTGAACACAACAGGAAACATGGAAAAATGGTGAAAACTGTCAAATAATCGTCATAGTCATCATCTCAATTATGGCACAAAGACAAAAGCAAGGTCAAAGAGAATATTGGAAAGAAACATAAAACCCGGAAGACAAGAAGGTGAACTTAAAGTCAGTGACAGCAGAACATACTATACCACTTTGTAATCTGACATACTTTATATTTGTTCATAATGTATGTTGTTAATGATACCTCAAACACTGGCAGGAGAGGAGACAAGCTGACGCAGTTAAACGGCGTGGACCTGCGGGATCTTCCGCCTGAGGAGTTGGCACATATGCTGGCTGAGGGCAACCCAATGCTGGTGAGTTTGTGGACCTCCGCCGTCTTGCACACCGATCATCTTTGAAAGTAGAGTTTCTATTTGAGAATCTATTTCTAGTCTGTTCTATTACAGTCTTTCAGTCTGAGAGGGTTAAGGGGGTTAAAATCCCCAACGCCAGACTTTCGCTGTTGTGAGCAGCTGGATGAAACATGCCTGCTAGGAGCAATCTCTCAAGATGATAGAACCATTTCCCAAATTCTCTGTATTTGAAATTAAAACACTGAAGAAGAATGTATGAATATAACACAAACAATCCTCAGTGTGTGTGTTGGCACACTTGTAGAATGACTTCAATTGTTCCCCATAGTTTATTTTCTCCCACTGTACCTACGTAAAAGCCCCAGTGTGTCATTTTTGTAATTTTCCGGCGGCATCTGGTGGTAAAGTTGCAAACCGCAACCAACTGAGCACCCGACAGGGGACACTTTATGGTGACACACCACCAATTCCATTTGCGGTTTCCGGCAGGGCTGAAAATTCAACGCAAATTTTGTGCAACAACGTTCAACACGACGTAGCAAACATGGCGACTCCCACGGAGGTCGGGTCCACCTCATGTTACTATATTGAACTCATTCAAAGTTGACCAAAAAAACATTGGTTCTCTGTTGTTCATACATATATGAACACATAGTTATGGACAATATATTCAAATTCTGTGAATAAGTTCTTCTAAATATTACACACTTTAAGTATTTGATTCATACAAAAAAAGTGTTAGCACATGACATCAATTGTTGATGTTTGAATTACACTTGAAAAGCTCATAACCAGTAGAAGAACACATGCAGATACCTCAAATCCTTCACACAGCCCATAACATGAAAGTGTTGGACAAAAAAAGTCAAAGACAAAGTCAATCCTCAGTCCGACCTGACATGGACCTTCTCCTTCTGGTCTCTGTAGACGGTGCACAAGGCGATCAGGACGAAGGAGCACAAGGAGCAGCCCCCCAGGGACGGGGACACTTTACATCCTGTCTCACAGGAATCCAAGATACTCAGTTTCAGCATGGAGATGAGGAGGGAGGAGGAGGTTGACATGGGAGAAGGAGTGGGAAAGGAGGATGGGTCTATAGAGGAGGAGGTTTGCCGAGAGGAAAATGAGGAGAACGGGGAGAAAAGGGATATGCTCATCGTTACCATGACGAAAACCAACATCTCTGTGGTGAAAGGGAGGGGCTGCAACTCCGCGAGTCCCTGCAAGGGATGTCATGGGATAGGATGTAGCTTTAATGATGTTGTCATGTTGTCAGAATCCAGCACAGTGACGCTCGGTGAGCAAGTTTTAATCTCCTGTCTTTGTTCTTCTTCTCTTCTCTAAAGCTATTAAGGTAGTAAAAGGGTAATTATGTCTCACAGTTTAAAAAAAAAAATCTATTTTACGTTCTAACTTATTTATGAATTGAATTAAGTTTTCAAACACTGGGGGGGAAAAAAGGCCCTTTGGATTATCTGGAAAATTGTCAAACATGCAGCTAAAAACAGCTGATGTTATAAAAGTATTATCACTGAAAAAGAAAAAGAAGAAAAATTCTTTAATTGGCAACCTAACTTTGATAACTTAAAGTTGAACACACATCAATCATTCATTTCATTTATCTGTTTGTGTTAGGATGTTGGTAAAACCTTTTTAATATGCGGACGGAATAGTGAGTGAGTGATTAATCACCTGTGATAAACGTAGTCAAGAGGCTTTGAGTTGAGGGATGTAAAAGAACCGTGGCAGTGGGATCAATTTTAATATCACTTTTTTGAATCGATACAAAGGGGAAGTGGACTATGAACCTGTTCCCTTTGTCACTTTCAGTTCCCAGAGGAGGTAGCAATTTGAAACAGGTTCGACTGTTGAACTCTTCAATCAGACATGTGGCCACCCATCAATACCTCAAAGGCCTCTGTTCGCAGAAAACTCTCCATGCCTCACCAAATCCAGGTTTGTCCTTCAGAGCAGCCACATGGTACAAAATAATCACCTGAATGAATTTATGCTTCACTAATCGCAGACGGGTTTATTGTCATGTGCAGTTCCTTGTAGATTTTTTCCAAAAATATTGATAATTTTCTCCATTGCGGCATTTGACCAGAGTTAAATGTTTTTGTCTGTGGGTGCAGAGGAGATGACCATCTACTACTACAAGTCAACTCTGCCCTACAGAGGGATGCCAGTGGTTCTAAACTTTACCGGCTCCAACTGCTTCCTCAGGTGCTGCAAGGAAGGAGAGCGGGTGTTCCTACAAGTTGAGGTAACAACAATTAACGTAATTCATAGTAAGATATGATGAGCATCAACTTGTGGTATGGCCACAGGAAAATAACAGAATATGTAGGCACTTTGTTTCATGTATTCACCGATATTATGATTACATGCGGTGTGTATCATGGGTCAAGACACATAATGCTACTATAGAACTACTAGACTACTATAGTCGTAGGAATAGTAATAATAATAACACTGTTTATTTATAACGCACTTATCAAAATGAGAAAAGTGAAAAAGGAAAGAGGTAAAAAAACCCCAACATAAATGTTGTGTAATTCACACGAAGACCGACCTGCATATACATATACTACAGTATATACGCACATGCAGACACATTTACACAGAGTTGGTAAGATATTCATGTAACTGAAATAAATAATTGTTGAGATATTTAAGTCTGGACTTAAGTGATGAACTGTTTAAGGAGAAGTACGAGTAACGTGAAGTTAAATGGACGTTGATTGTATCTATCTTAGTTAACTTAGTTGATTACTATGATTCCACTACTTAACAGCAAAGTCACCCACACTCATGTCATTGCAGACATGCGAAAAACAGAGGCTGAGGCAGATTTCCATAAGCAATGAGAGCGACCTCTCCTTTGTCTTCTACATGAGTTCTGGCCGGACAATGGAGACAAAGTTTGAGTCAGCGCTGCACCTGGGATGGTTCATCCAAATAAGCAACACAGATTCGGCTGTGAAGATGGAACACCTGGATGGAAAGGATGGAGATCACACGTTCCTCTTCATCATTCAGAAGTCTTGACAAGGCTCGAGTCTCTTTCTTCGGGTTACTATTTTTTAAAAGTTCTTGATCAAGTCAGTTAAAACATACAAAATTCTCCTGTGAATATGATTTGGGACTTGAAGTTGATAAAGAAAAACAGGAAGAGCTCACCTTTAGTGTTTCCTGATCCAGTGACAGAATCAAATGTCGGTGTGTCTAAATTCTGCAGTTTGCAGGAGTGCGTAGATATGTATCATACGACTATATCTATACTATATTCAAAATGAGTTAAAAGGGTGATGTGATAATAATTATATTTATATCAACATTTTTTACGATATGCTGTAAGCAAAATGAGATATGACAAACTATATACATGAATCCAATGTGTTAACACAAGCACAAACTGGAATTAAATTCTGAATGACTGGTTGTAGTATGTACTGTGTATATACCTACTGTACGCAAATAATATTTGGGAGATCCTTTTGATAAAACGTCTCACACTTGCTGTATATAAAACTTTGAGCCTTTGATCATAATGTACCAACACAGAGATGTATCACTGATGTACTATCAACCAAAATGTACATATTCAATCAAAGTAGCAATAAAATTACAAGCATTTGCATATTTTATAGTGAATGAAAGTTCTGAATCTACACACACCATGTTTTTTTGAAAAGGCAACATTTAAATAATATACTGACGCATACATTTTTAATAAACTGAATACCCTGTTTTGCCTCATTTTATTTTCTAATGCTCCTACCTGCTCCTTCTTCAAGGAGTATGGTAGGATGTTATGAATTATACAAATTAAATGTTCTACAAATCACAAACACAGTTTAAAAGCTTGAAAAAATACTGTATTTTCTGAAACAAACTGTTGGAAAAATCTCAAATCAAACTGAAAAAGGAGAGTTATTCAGAGTTATTGAATAATTAGGTAATATTGATGTACTTCGATCAATATTTATTTTGGGCTTATTGTGTTCATGATTTCCGTGTAAGTGGTACAACTTAAAATACAAGTTTAAGTAATTGTTTTGAATAAATAATTTTAATTTTAATTAAACTGCTATTTCAGGTATGGTGTTTTGTATCCGTTCATTTGCAGATAATTTAATGTATATTTAAAGGTATTCAAAATATACATTAATCAGATTTAAATACACAAAAAGAACATGATAAAATAAAACACTATTTATTTTAACAATTATAATTCATTTGACTTTATGATGTTTCAAAAAGTGTAGTTGAGTACATGCTGTAATACTTCATAAGCATGATAGAAGTATATATTAATTTATAAAAGGAGCACACTTTAAGTACTGTACATTTACATGTAAGTATGCTAAGTGTACAACAATTAGGTGTACATTTTTTACAGGGGGATTTTTAAAGGGGTATTAACAATAATAGTCAGTGAGGGTCAAAACCCCAGACAACCAAATCTTTTACACATATACACATTTGGTCGTGTTGCCTGATGAAAGGCCACGCAGCACTGGTGAAAGAGGGGAAGGCTTTATAAAAGCAAAAGCTTTCACTTTGTCTTTGGATAGTGACTAAGAGCATCGACGACACCTTCCCTCTGTTCTCTGTTGAATCAGAATCCAGTTTGTTCATTGTCGCTGTCCTCGAAGGCTTTGTTAATTTGCCCGTCGTTGTCTGCGTCGTACGGATTCTCCGCGACCGTCTTTGCGGATTTCCTACAAACATACAAAGAAACACAACATGTCTCATGGTCATGGAGGGAAATGGTTTAACGTGCTTACAAAAAATTGCTTCTCGAGACCAAACTCACATCTTGCGATCTCTGACACCGGAGACAATGAGGTAGGTGCCCATGAGCACCACGATTCCCATGACGACCCCAAACACCACCAGCCACACCGTCACTGGCTGCTCCACAGGAGGGGCCAGTGTTGCCGGGATACCCACGAAGTCCAGCGTCCAGTCGTCCAGTTGGAAGGCACCGTTGATTCGGCCTCGGCATAAACTAGGATCAATATCAAAATATTAAAAACTGCGCTGGTCTGTACAAAATTCTGTGATTATTTCCCGGTGCCTCACCGGATGGCAGCCTCCACAATATTCTTTGGGATGAATATGGAAGGAGTCGCTGGGTTGGTGGCCACAAGGTTGAAGGAGATTCTGTGACTCATGTCGTAGGTGAGAATATTCTCTGATCTGCACGTGTAAACAGAGAAAAGCCCTCAAACAGACGTGGCGACAAAAGATAGTCAGAGGAAAGCGCTAAGCGTTAAGTCCCGGCCCCATGTTGACGCAGTCGCTACTCACGTGAAGGGAAGCGTCTCGTTCTGTTGTTGGTAGTACTGCCTCAAGGCGTACGCAATGTTGGCCTTGAACAGGTACAGCTCGTTGTCATTCCAGGTATACTGAAACACATTTGAGTTCATTAATATTTGCCATGATATTGAACACACTGCAGTTGTAATCATATATTGTAACCCCACAGTGATAACACCTCCGATGATGATTAAAGATACTCACAGCGTCATCGCCCATGGCAGCCTTCAAACTTATTCTGACTTTAATGGCATTCTGCGAATCTGTAAATAAACCAATTTGTGTTACTTGGGTGCTAGTGACTGGAGGTAACACCGTTCTTACATAACGGCAAGGGAGGAGTTTGTTCACTCGCACAGATTAAACGCCTCTGGGGCAGCAGCACTTCAGATCCATCAAAAAGGGCTAAAGTAAATGATATGGCAGACAAAGTGGGTTCAATAACAGTCACATTTGCTGTGCAGGAAACCACATGACAGAAGGGAACCTAAAGGTTTATTCAGATAAATTTCAAAGCTCAGCATTGCAGACAGACTTTACTTCCTGTTTTTGATTCAAATTTAAATATGCCCAACTATGGCAACGCCTGTAGTAAACAAACAAGATGTTACTTAATATTTCTTAAAGAGAACTTATTGAACATTGAGGTGATAATCTTTTGCACTCACATGGATCTATTGCTGCCTCCCAGCCGACAGTCCTGTTGTGTTTCTTATTCTCTGCCTTCAGCCATACATGGAGTTTTTGAAAATATTCCAACAGGGGGCCGGCATCCATCTTGACGTCACCGGATATCGTATGCAAAGCCCTGGTCCAGGACTTGGACCTTCCCTGCTCTAACATATTCCTAGCGAAAAAGATTTATGATGATAAAGTACTACTGCATTTTTTTTACCTGCGTACCTCAGTGTAATTTAATGTGACACACCAAAATCCAAAAACGTTGGTTTTGTGTGCGTACATGGACGATTTAAATATGAAATGTACAGATCCAACCAAAACAACTAAACAGAGTTCAAACAGGCACAGGAAGTTGTTCATACCTCAGCTTGGTTCCTGCGGCTGTAGAATTAGTAATGTCACATGTAGACAAGGGACCTGTGTGACCGGCCGCGTTGCAGAGCGCTTTTTGGAATTGAAACTGGTAGATGGTTCTTGTGAAGTACCTGTATTCACAACCGATGACGAAAAACACACACACACACACGGGTGATATTAATGGTAAATTGACTGTAGTCATATGGCGGATGACCAAGATGGTGGTGCCCATGGACACAGCGGCTCTGAGCTCAGTCGCTCCACGTGGCTTTGCAAGATGCTCTGCGGTTTCGTTGTAACATTGACCCATGTTACATGGGTCAATGTTACATTGACCCATTCACGCACACATTCATACAGTGTTTTCTATACACAGCGCTCTTTCTCTATCACACATCATTCATACGCTGGCAGCACAGCTGTCAGGGGATGAAATCATGACGTGCCCAAGGACACTTTCGGCGTGTGGACTGGAGGACCAGGGGATCGAACCATCGGCCTTTGGTCTAGTGGATGGCCCGCTGCGTGAAGTGCAGCTTTACGGGGGGAGGGTTACCTGATGAAGGAATAGTCTCCAGATACATGGAACAGAGCAGGCGGGTCACAGTAAGTCTCGTCTCTTGGCACCGGCTCCACCACCCCCACCTTGTCCCTCCTGTTGTGACAACAGAGAGTCAGCACTGATGCAGGCTGATGTTTTAACCACAGCTGACGCCATACGCAACATAACATGCCGCTATATTTGTCTGCATCATGACCACATTTCATTTCATGACCATATTTATGAACAGAGACATTAGTGACATGCATGTTTTATTTAATTTATCTGTGAATTATCACAGACTGCATAAACGAGCAGAAATGAACTGAATGATTTACAGATGATCCATACAGGGCCTCTGCTTACTTCATCTCCCACCAGCGCTGCATCCATTCATCCTTGGAGACGTTGCCTGCAAACACCTGCCACCTCCACTCCTCCAGCATGTAGGTGAACGGCAGTGTGGCCACGATGGTGAGCGCCTGTTTCAGCAGGAAGTTGATCTCGGTCTCTGGAACGCAAAAAGCCCGAAAACAGCTGGTGATATACAGAGCTAGAGCTGGATGGAGAGCTGGGTCTTTCTGGACTAAAGATCATCTTAGTGGCTACTGTAAGTTCTGAACTCTGTCATTCTAAGGTCAAGTTATGGTTGATTATCTAGTTTCTCTGTTGTAAAAAAGTGTCACGGTGTTTTTCTGCTGCAGGCAGTGAACATATGGTTTTAAGAGCAAGAAAAAAGTTGCCTGTTGGCTGGAAACAATTCTAAAAAGTTGAGGGGGAACAGGAAACCAAAACTTTGAACTGAAAGGTATCAAAAAAGCTCCACACATGATGGGAGCTGCACAGTTGGGTGGTTCACATATCTATTTTTATCACAAAAGTATTGATTTTAAGCAGCTGTAACTGTCAGTGTTATAGTACCGTTATCATAAGTGAAGTCGGCAGGCAGGAGGTCCAGGCTCTGCAGGTGTTTGGGCGTCGCGGCAGAGAGGGACATGATCTCCCCGACGGCCTCGTGGAAGCCCTCGTTGGCGCCGTCCCTCAGGAGGTAGGACAGGTTGCGGTAGGCCATCTGGTACTGGTTGTGACCCATCTCGTGGTGCACCGTCAGGAAGTCTTCCATGTTGACCTTGGTGCACATTTTGATCCTGAAGACATCACAGGAGCAGTTATATAAGTCTGATACAGACGCAGGCACGACACCGTATCTGATATATATACTGTACCAATAAAACACCCTGCTCAGCAACACGTTTATAATGAGTCACGTGAAGTTGATTGAAATGTATCAGTCACAGGAGACAGGTGAAGTTACAGGGTTTCATGGAGAATAAGTTGTTTTCATATTCATGCTGGGGCATGTGGGTTAATGTTTGACAACATCAAGACCTTGGTTTTCTTTATTGGAAAGGAAATAATGACTCAGTGATTTATCAACACCATCGTTCCAGCAAGTCTATATTTATGGCTCACATGTTTCTGATTTACAACCAGATAACTCCTCTCCAGAAGCAGCGAAAAGAAAAGAGAAAAAAACAAACGTCTCTAAAAGGAAGTTCTTTTGAATGAACGTTAAATCAATTCCCAGTCTCTCTGCATGACATCTGGCAGGCTGTTCGGGGAGAAGCTGCTCGTACAAATTATCAATCCTATTTAGAAATGTATATTTGTCTTTTCTCCTTTAGGTAAAGTCATCAGTACTTCGAGTCCTTTAAATTGAGATTTTCCATGGCGGTTAAAACTGTAAATGACGGTATTGATTTTAATGTCTTTAACTTCCCCCTGCGTTTTATTCTCAAGAGACTGTACTTCATGTACATGTGTGTGCATTCAATAGAGTATATTAAAAACGTGCGTTACCTAAAGTCCTCTTTGTTCCCCATGTCCCAGGCTGTGGGGTGACAGACCACCTTGCGTCCGTCCTCGGGCTTCACCAGCATGGAGTTGTTCCAGAAGTTTTCAAACATCGTGTACAGGCCCACAGAAGTGAAGAACTTCTCTGCTTCCTTAAAAAGTCTGATTTCATTCCATCCCTGGAATTTAAGTTGACATTTGGTAGATTATTTCAGTTCCAACAAAGGACCTTTTTTATATATATATATATTTATATGAAATATATTTTAAAATCAAAAACAGAATTACACAGTCAAATGAATTGTGATGTACCTTATCCAGCATAGTTTTGCTGACGTCGATATCGGGTTTTTCCGGGTAGGGAACAGACAGAGGGTACAGGTTGGTCCAGAATCTCCCCCACATGTCACCTGAACAATCAACACAAAAGGTATTTATTTTTGTTGCAATCATTTCAAAGGTGTTTGGGAGCACTGATTCTCAAGCTAGGGGTTGGGGAAAAACCCGCCCAGGGGTCGGGAGATTAAGAGCTGGGTCGCAAGATGTTTTCCAGAAAACAAATGCAAATTTGAAACCAATCAGAAATAGATAATGATAGATGATAGAATACGGATGATAATCAGAGTACAGTGCGACTGTTTCTCTGTTCTGTATTTGTGAACTTGAAGCTTTGAATCTTGAATCTTTTATGATAATGAAGCTCAAAAGGTAAAAGGGGGAAAAGAGTATAAGGATAGGTGATATCAGGAGGGTTTGATACCCGGCGACAGGAATGATAATCATTCTGAACAAAATCCTCAACATACCCAGCAGGTGGGCTGGCAGAGGCCCCTGTGAATGGATGTATCCTGGGTAGACCTCCATTAGCCTGGCTCTCACGTAGGCATGCAGCTCCTTGTACAATGGCATGATCTGTAAAAACAATAAATCCCTGTTTTTAACTGTGATATGTATTCGAACCTATGTCAAATGTACATTTCAAAGTCTTTAGGTTTTACCTTTAATGTAAACGTACATTTTTCACCAGGTTTTTCTTTTCAAAAAGTAAATTACACACAGTAGGAAATATTATAAGGAAGCATAACCTGGAGCACAAAGAAAGATCAACGTGAAGAGTCCCACTTTCTTCCATAAATCTTAAACTCAAACAAGGAGTGTGTGTTTCTTCATCTTTCTTCTTCTTCATATTTAATACACTGGTGTGGGATGTTTGAACTGAACTAACTTACCTGGAGTAATGTAGGATCTCATTAACCATATATAGTGGAAGTCTGAACTTAGTATTAGACCTGTGAATGTGAACAAGTGAGTTTCCACTTGGCCTTTACTATTTCTTCTCCAAAATCATTATTCCAAGCTCGTCACCTACTTGCTAATGAGTCCCGGGAGCGAGGAAGTAGTAATGAATGAAGGGTAGGTGCCAAAAAGCCTTTCACTGGTTTTTTTGCAAAGGGTTTCACTAAAGAATTAGGTTGTGTTTAAGCCATAAGATGTCTCATCTGCAAAGAGGAACGTATTGGTAATAAATTGTTCTAATTCCTCAGATGGGAGGAGGCTGTCGTTGTATAAATCAATAATCTTACTCTTACACAAAACATCCATCAGAGGCAAATCGACAGACACGGACAGATCTCAGACGTACCTCCTTGTATACTGAACGGACATCGTCCATGAGCTGATCTCTAGTGTACTTGTACCGAATGTCGTCCTCAATGGTCTCATAGTTATATCTCCAGTACGCTCCGTAGTCTTCAAAACCTGCATGTGTGTTTTTGTCAGAGAGAAGAAGACATTGAGAGGAGGCACAATCCATGTTCGACAAAAGTTATTTTCTGTAGTTTTTTCTGAGGGGAACAAATTAAGTCTGGAGTCAACGTATTTCCACTGGATTACATGGAGATCATCCGCATGTGGCTTCCCCGTCATTCACACATTCCAAATATCAACAACGCTCTCAAAAATGGTATTACACCAGGGGCCATATTTCTCTTTTGAATGTATCACCGTTTAGTTTGGCTGCTTCATTCTTCAGATCCACATAATCTTCATACAGGGGCCGCATCCTCTTCCCCACCTCTCTCCTCCAGCCCTCCCACACGTGCAGACGCTCGGAGTAGTTTCGGCTGTTGAACATCACATGCTCCAGGCCTGTGAACGGGGGCGAGGCAGTGACGGAGCAGAATGAGCTCAGATACCGTAGATGTGAATGGGAAAGCAAGTAAAAAGTGCTTCAATCCCTGTATGTGACACATACAGAATATACACTGCATAACATTTCAAAAATGCTCTGTTACCATTAAAAATCATTAAAAGATCTAGTGAAGTAAATGTAACATCGGAAAAAGTGTACTCTATGTATTAAGTACCAGAAGAATGCCATGTGACTGAAAATATACTTATAATATACTATAAAATTTGTGAGCTGCATTTAACGGCTTGGCAATTTAGTTCAGTGGTTTCCAAACAAGAGATCGAGCTCCTCTCAAGGGTCACGGGATAAATATCAGGAGCTGTGAGAATATATATGCGGCAAAATAAAGAAAATAATAATAATTTGCCATTCAAATCTGTATCCTTTTTTTTGGGGCTCTGTATTCATTGTTGTTTTGGTGAAATATTAGATGATTTTATTGTGTTGGACCCCGAACAGTTACTAAAGGAAACCATCTGAGAAGTTTGAAGGCAAATCTGTCTTTGGTGGATTTGCTCATGCACGTCTGAAATATATGACAAGAAACAACCTGAACCAGACGCTGTCCAAATGTAAAACATTATTATGAAATCAAAACTATAGATGTCAGATTAATGAAGTAGGGTGAATAATACAATATTTCAACTCAACAAAAATGTTACAGTAGCTGAAAATCATCGAAATACTCAAGTTCAGTAGCTCAAAATGATACTTGGGTAAATGTTTCTTTGCACCATTGGAATGAAAGTATTGCATTCAAACTTTTGAAACTGTTTGCTGTCGGAGGTTATATTTACAGATCTAATCATTATAATAACATAATTCCCACAATGAAATACAGTGACTCACTACAACCTCTATTCAATAACTTTGACAAAAGACATTTTCTTTTTCTGAGTGACTATATTAATTAGAAACTGCTTTATCTAACCGACAGTAGCCGGGAGCCACGTTGCCATAAACCGTCCTCATTAACAGAGCGTGTACCTGGCTCCAAAGTCTGGCAGTTCAGGGGGTCGTCCATCAGACACACTGTCGCTGTGCTGTAGATGGTGCTCATCTCACTCATCACCTTACTCAGCTGCAAGTGGATTTTAAAAAGACGAATGTGAATTGAAAATCAACAAGAGTGATAGAATTAAGTCGAGACGACTGTAGTCAACGGTCCAGAATATAGAACTTGTGTCTTTGTAGCTTTCACTGACATGAAAGAAAGCATGTAATACAATGTCATTCAAGGTTGAGTGACAGGTCTTACGTGTGCACCCTTATCCTGGGACAGGGCACCAGCGCCTTTGTCTTGAAGGGAGATGAGCTGTAATTTGATTTCTGGATCATTGATCTCGCCGATGGGGAATTTCTGCGACTCTTCTGACATCTGGGTGTAGAAGTTGCTCCAAATTTGCCCCTGTTCTGACTGCGCAGAATGAAAACAAGATGCATCGCATTATGTCAGTCAGTGGCTTGCGCTGCATTGCTTTTCAAACTCCCATAGGTAACAACATGATCAGGGTTTTTTTGGGGCAACTTAGTTCCCCCCCCCCCCCCAGTGCTTACCAGTTTGTCTGAGTTCTCCTTTGTGATGTCGGTGTTGTAGGCCCATGACGCCAGAGAGTACGTGTACATGCGCTGTGTGGCCTCCTTGTCGAACTTCTTCAGAAACTCCCTCGCCCCGTTCTCCACGTCCAGCTGGGCAGAAACGGAGCAGGTCACGACCAGCAATGCTACAAGAATCCTAGCAGACATCTTGGGCAGCTTCAGCTCCATCCACACACACACACAGACTAACTCTGAGGAGGTGGGACGCTGGGACGTTATACAGTTTCAATAACCTCCTACGCTGCCTTGGCCTTTGGACAGCAAGAGCCATAATTGCAGGTGTATTGGAGTTCTCATTTACAGGCAACTCGTGTTATACAGCACTTTGATAGATTATCAGTTGCAAAATAGAAACATGATCTCTTCCACAGTTTGTTAATTGTGTCTTGTGAGTAAATGAGCTCGTCTGATAAGATGTTGGCTGTAAGCCTGTCAACGTGAGAACACGGGTCAAAATCGTGTGGCATAAACTTAAAGGCCTGATGTTATAAACAAGAAATCAAGGTGATAAATGTATGAACTACAATGAATGAATCAAGTGGAAACTAACTGTATGTGGTGGCACTTTACTTAAAATGCTCTACGTTACATGAAAGACACCAAAAAACATTAAACTATGAGCAAAAACAAAATATTGTTTCCATTAACTCTTTCTTTCAAAAAGCTATTTTATTATTTTGATCTTATTCATATCTTATAGCAATTTCTCAACTTTTTAAAATGATTTGATCTTGTTTCATATGTTATTATTTGGGGATATTAATATTTTATTTATATAAGATAAGATATTGTGTACATTTTAGCTTTTGTTTAAGTTATCATTATCACTACAATCGTAAAATACAACCGCAGCATCACAGTTGTAAACAGGGGCCCCTTGATGACCTTTTGAGGAAACATGAAACAACATGGGACAAGCTTCCAACCTTCTTATCATGTGGCTGTGGATTTCCGAGCAACAAATAAATTGCAAGCCACGCACTGCGGTGCTGATAAGAAATCAGCCATGAGGGCAAGGTTTATTATTTAGATTTATTACTAACCCCCAAAGGTCACTTAATACTCCCTCTCTCTCGCTCTCTCTATCGCTGCCTCAAATCAATCAATAATCTAACAAAACATTAATAAAATAGAATCACAAAAAAACAATTATAATTGTCTTTGCATCTGCAGCAACATCATGACTTCAGTTCAGGATATCTTCCAGTGCTCTGGCCTCAGTTTACCATTTCCCTTCTCATTAAAGAGGCGTCCGTGCTCAGACAAAGGCTTGGGTTTGTTTGAAGGATGTGTTCATCAACTTTTTTTTAGTTTTCTCAGTTCCATTATTCTAATTCTATCAGCGCTGCACAATACACTCGCAGCACCTGTGTTACATCCCTGGGAACAATGATTTGATGCCCTCCTGTGGAAAACGTTGGAATAACCGTGCTGATTAAAAGATATACTGTACTTACTGTCTGTGTCCACTTGTGAATCAAAAGCATCTTCGGTTGCTTTGACTGTGCCTCCTGACAAAATACGCTGTTCTTGCAAAAATGCTTCTTCAATAAGTCAATTTAGTGAGACGTACTGTACTGCCTTTAAAGGATAAAACTTGTTTTTCACTTTTTTAAAACCTATTTATGTCAACAAATAAAACTTCAAACTAAATTCCAGACTATAATTAAATTTTTCAATGCAATTTTATTTGTACAGCGCCAAATCACAATATACATTGTCTCAAGGAACTTTACATAGTCAGGTCAATATTACAATATTACAGGGAAGACCGAACAAATCCCACAATGAGGAACCACTTGCTCATGTGGCATGACTTGATAAGATGGAGATTTTTTTCCCCTACTGAATAATGCATGATATTTACCTATAATTATGATAAATAATATGCAATATAACATCTGTAACATAGCGTATAAGCAGTAAAGTACAAGGTTTGCCTTTGAAATGTGTTAGCATATAGACATGAGGTAAAATAAAGACTCAAGTAAAGAACAAGCGCCTCAAATTTAAGTTACAGTACTATGTTCTACTTAGTTACTTTCCACCACTATTCAGTTAAATATACCGAGTAGATTTGATACACGCATGTCACATGGAAAACTCAGAGGGAAAGAGTCCCCTGACAATTACAAATAGATAGACCTGAAATATCTAATTCATAGAATTTGAAGCAATGCTCAACACTCTTCGTGTTCACAGTGAAGCTAGGTTGTACAGTAGAAGACTGGCACTTATTCTAAACGATCACCTCATTTGCTGGGATGCTTGTACAGTATGGGACATTTCGCAACATGCAGCCCGTCGCTTGTCTTCTTGGCAGCGCAGAGTGAGGCCCATGATAGGTTACTGTCAATCTGCGCTGCCTCAGATTCGCTGCAACAGCAAGTTTACTGCCGACAATGTCTATATAGAGACTGAGCCTCGAGGCTATGGGCTAATCACGGTGAATGAATGAGACAACGGCCCGGCTTAGCATCCTGGAATCTCACATTCAGCAGAAAAGGAAAAAGAAAAAAGAAAAGAAAACCGGCTCACTAAGTATGGGTTCTTGCTCCAAGTGAGTTTCTCCGAGAAGCTTTAAGTTTAGTTGTTTAAGGTTTGGAGAAAACTTACTGTACATCGTATTACACTATATTCCAAGTTTATTCCATAATGTATTGCTGTAAGTCCTACTGCTTTTCTAATAATGTAATACATGTGTAAAACAGGGTGGCTGTGAAGGAAACTTGTGATTTTTTTCAGAAATCTACAATCACAGATTTTCCATTTCTTTTAAATTTTATGTTATGCCATAAAAAGGAACATAATTACAGTGTATGCACTTTACATGCAGGTGTAAAACTTTGGATTGTCTCCCACTCTTTTGGACTGATTTGTTTTTGATTGTGTACTTTTGTGAGTTGTTAATTGCTTTCAGATGTTCATCGTGGTGTAATCGCGTTATCATAGAGTCTAGCAACTTGTTGGTATGTCAAAAGAATTAGTTTCATGGAGTTAATGTGTGAACAAGGCCTGGGGAATATTTTGGTGAAATGCTGATAATAGTTGATTGGTGAACGCCTTCAGAAAACTTTTTACATCATACTGACTCATTTGACCCTAAAGACTTGCTGTGATTAGAGCTGCAACAGTTATTCGATTAGTAATCAATTACTAAATTAATCGGCCACTATTTTGATTATCGATTAATTGGTTCAAGTAGTTTTTATGGAAAAATAAGTCTAAATTCTCTGATTTCAGCTCTTAAAAGTGAATATCTTCTGGTTTCTTTGCTCCTCCGTGACAGTGAACTCAATATCTTTGGTGTGTGGACAAAACAAAACATCATCTTGGTTATTGGGAAACTAATCTGATGTTAATTTCCCACAATTTTATGACTTTTTATGGACCGAACAACTAATCGATGAATCGAGAAAACAATCGACAGATTAATCGATTATGGAAATAATCGTTAGTTGCGGCCCTAGCTGTGATTGAATCGCAAATTCATTATTAACTGCTTGATATTCATACATTGAATCTGTGCTAGATGGTCTGCTCCCATTTCCCAAGGGGCGACTGTCGTGTGCAGATCTGAACCCCCACTGGTCAAAAGTTTGATATTCAGAATTAAGGAACATTTCAAAAAAACATTTCTCAAGGACTTCCCTCAGTGTAGGATCCACTGCAGGGTCCAATAGAAAAGTCTGAACTAACCGTCATGTTGTAATGAAATGCCCCTCTGTCCTAACATGATGAACCAATGGAATGTAACTCTACGGGCTGGTGTTTGTGGCCGTTCCCTCTCCACACATCATGTCCACATCTCCGGGTTTTCCCTCAGTCTTCCCTCTCATCCCCTCAGCCTGCACACTGTTCAGGCCACTGAGACAGGCTGCGACAATTCCCCCCGAAAATGACCACGGCACGATCGGAAACACAAGGACAGACTTGGAAAATAAAAGTGCAAGGTGGGCAGATTGTGTATGAACCAGTACGCGCGTATTTAAAGCTGAGCCATGTAGGAGGATTCTGACTACAATCCTTTTATCTTTTGTCATCCGTACTACGTTTTGCACACGTCGCCTCCGGCGCTGCTCCGCGTTTCTACTTGACCCAGGCTCTTATTTTGAAAATGTCGCGCGGTGCTTCCTCTTCGTGCGCGCTGGTTTGACGCGGCACGGAGGCAACCCATGATCGCAGACTCAACACGCATCCTCACGCCACTGACCTGCGCTTAGCCGTGTCCTGCATGTGTGTGCATGTGTGTGCATGTGTGAGCGGGAGTGTGAGTGATCCCCAGCAGCCAGCAGCAGGACGGAGGATCTCAAGGAGAATGGGGGAACTTTGGATCGACGCCCGGGGATAACGCGCGGTCGGCCCGAACCTCGTCGGCTTTTCTCGCGGATTTTTTTTCAGCATATTTGGATGTTGTCTGTTCCCCCCTTTTCCCGTTTTCTTCTAGTCAGTGGGGATTTACACTTGGCTTACAAGTCCCGTTATTCGCGGCGTGCAAAATGCCATTCGCCAAAAGGATTGTGGAGCCGCCGCTGCTGTGCAGGCACCACATCCCCAACGACGAGGGGCTGCTCTTCGAGGACCTGTGTGCCATCAGTAACGTGGTTCTGTCCCGGACCTTGCGACAGCTGTCCGACCTGGCCCGGCACGCCTGCTCCTTATTTCAGGAGCTGGAGAACGACATCATTAACACCAACCAGCGGGTCTGGGTCCTCCAGAACAAAATAGGCCAGATACAGCAGACTGCCAGTGCCCTAGACCCAAAAAAGGAGGCAGTGCGTAAGTAGACCAATATTCCCCCCACTCCAAAAAAAAGACATCACCTTGTCATTTACACCTGAGCAACGTGTGATTTGATTCATCCATAACCCAACATATACTGTATGTGCCTTCAAGCTTTTCGAACGGCTCCCACCTTTGAAAAAAATAAAATAAAAAATCATCCTCTTTATTTTTTGCCCAGCTGCACGACGCGCGCCCGCCGTGCCGACGCGGCCGCGCTCTCATCCCTCATTGAAATGTGTCACACGGTTGCTTTTGCACATTGGACCATTCAGCAACACCGAGGTGCGCTTCCACGGCGCAGGATGTGTTGACTGCTCATTCATTCGGCGGCCCGGGTGTGTGTGTGTGTGTGTCAGTCGACTGGGGGGGGGGGGGGGGGTCGAGGTGGTGTGTGTGTGTGTGTGTGTGTGTGTGTGTTCACAGGCAGCGCGGAGAGGAGCGGAGGGGCGTGTGTGTGTTGCCGCTGCATTGGCTCAGCATCGCAGTCTCGTTACTGCGGGTAGCGCACACACCTGAAGCATGTACACACGGTGTTCTCCGGGCCGCCTCGGTCACTCGGGGTGTGAATGGATGAAGTTCAGGATCGAGCTCCTCTTAAAAGGGTTTTCAGATGTTTGTGTGCGCGCTTGCTTGTGTGTGTGTGTGTGTGTGTGTGTCTGTGTGCGGGCGCGCCGCGCGCGCGCGCGCGTTGGGGTTTTCACAGGCGACTCCCCGTGCGCCAAAACCCACCCTTCCCACACGCCGCCGCCCGCACCAACACAGCATCAATAATGAATCCAGATGTGTCCGTGTTGCAGGTCCAACATGAACCGGTCATGGGGGGATATATATTCCTGTGTAGCCGCAATCGCAGTGCGCGCGGCTGTGGACGGGGGGGGGGGGGCTGTTTTGGCACCGATGGAAGACTCGTTCAGTGTAACAGCACGTTCTGTACGGCAGCTACAGATTATTTATGTCCTCTGCAGTCCCCTCGGTGTTCGGCGTCTGATGTCAGACCATCCGTTTGGGGATTTCAGTCCAGATTTTTTTTTGTGCAGCTTCACATCAGGTTAATCACAATCTGGGACAATCACCGAAGAGCATTTTGGGGGGGCCTAAAGCGAGTGTATGCTCATGAACTCCCTCTTTGGATTTACCCCCAACCCCCAACAACAACAACAACAACAACACACACACATTTGAGCATATTTGTCACTGAGGCAAGCCACGTCTCTATTACACAAAACAATCTTCCTGCTTTGTTTGCTCCGGTTCGCTTTGGATTCAGATGACTGAGGCTCTGATGTCGAAGAAAACGTGCATTTTGTCGGTGAGGGACAGCCCTGGGAATTTCCTGCACAGCACAACAGTCCAAAGAGTCTCTCCACACAACACAAGTGCCCTCACATCTCACTATTCTATGAATGTGTGTCGGCATCTACACCCAGAAGTCCGTCCGTCTGGTTTCACCTGTTGTGCCCAGAAAACCCTGAAATATTCATTTTTGTTTTTGTGGAGTGGATTCTGCTCCGATATCTCTGTGGCCAGTCAAGACATCGTACAGGGATTCAATGTCAGTGACGATAGCTTTCCCCATATGATCGTGGGGTGTGTCATCACATGCAACGCAGCCAATATGGTGCGAACCATGGATCGATCTTGAACGTGGCAGTAGGAAGTGATCTGATGGCGTTTAGACAGTCAGTTTGTGCAGGTCATTTAATAATAGTACTCACAAGTTGGACCTATATATTAACACGTGGGACAATGATCAAATAGTGAATTCTACCAAAACTTTCTGTTTGGTGATTTGTTTCAATTGATTTGAAACTGTTACTCCACTTTGTCTGGCTTGAATGACAAGTTTCTAAGTCCTAAAGTGATCATGTAGGTACCTGCAAACCAATCTCAGTTTGTGTAGCGAGCAAACATTTAGACCCAATAGTCTATATTAATGAATCCAGCCGTCTACGGACTACTTTTGATCCATAAACAAGGTGTGAAGGTTGAGCCATTAATGCAGTGGAATCTCATAACACAAAACTAAATCAAATGTTGTATTGTGCCTGTATACTTTTCTTATGGCAGCAGCTGATGACTATTTTTGATTGCTGATTGATTGACATTGATCATTTTCATCATTTGATTTTTGTTATGGCACGAGACCCCTCATGTTTCATGAATAGCCCCAGATCTAAAATACGTACTAAAAAAAAAGAAAAAAAGAATAGCCCCACATCTATATATCCGTCCCTTGGAAATAGTCTCCCATTGTTGGATCTACTTCACACTTGGCAGGAGAGAGAGAGAGAGCCATGGCGCTAGTTACTTGCCATTGGCGGCATCTGGTAGTAACCAGCAAGCTAGTTCACCAAGGCAAGACTCGAAGGCTGTGGATATGAGAAGCGTCTTCAAAAAGAACAAATATTGAAGGTAACGGGAGGTGGAGGGAGAGTTGTGTCCTGTTGCTGTGGCAGCAGACGGAGTCAGGGAGAAAGTTCTGGGTGTTGAAGAAGAGGGCTCCTTAGTGTAGCACCGGAGCAGCTATAGTTGGGGTCTCAAATGATTTTGCCACAAGGCAAATCTATGAAAACAAGTGCTTCCAAATGCACATCTTTACGATTATAGCAATGGAAATAATCTTATATAAGACTCTAGCCCACCAGTGTGATAGGCAGAGAGAGAAAACTTAAAAAGAGCAACAAGAGCACAACAGAGGAAGGGAGGAGGTTGTAATGATGTTATGGACGATCTGTGTTATCAGGGCACAGGATGCATTGATTACAACAGTTGATGACAGTTGATGGGAATAAGTAATTTGATGAATAGCAATATAAAGTGGATTGTTGTACATCTGTTTGAATATTGGCCTGTATAGCTGCATCCAATTGTGTTGCTGTGCGGAGTGGCTGTCAGCCTTCATGGAATCATGAGCACCGACGACAGTTTAGTCCCTATGGGATGGAACGGAGGGTTTGCTTTCGTATTGTAGTTGGTGTGTTCAAATAATTGATGAATTAATGTATATAATACATTGATACGTGAGATACATTTTTTGTAGACGAGAGGTGAAGAAGAGGAGAGCATCAGAGGAGACAGAACAGACAGAGAGTTTGTCACAGTTCAAGAGGAGCTATGAGACCAGGGATATTAAAACTGAATTAAATATCCTCAATGTCTAGCACATGATCGCTTCATCAATATGAAAGTTTTACTCCTGCTGATGAAAGTAAGAAGTAAGAACGACAACTAAGGTGGCACTTGGTGTGTTCATTTTGATTCCATGCTGTGAATACCTCTGCACCCAACCTGAAACCTAGAGCTGTGTTCCATGTCTTATATCCATTTTATATTTTACTGACAATCTAAAGACTTGGGGGCTGAGCCTCTGATGTTTCGACATCCTACCAACACGTCTGATTTGGTCCATGGGATATCGGAGTGTTGTTAGAAATCCCTGTTGTAGTTTACGCTGACCAGCTCATCAATTATCAACTAAGGTGCCAATCAGTTTTCTGTCAATCGACAGCAAAACCAGTGGACTAATTTGTTCCAGTTCTAATATCACCTCATAAATATGCATATCATAATTGTGCTGTGTGACTGTGCCACCAGAACTTTTTGCCTTTATATTATTCCGTTACGTTGTAAATGTGCTGTGATTTTGATGCTGTCATTTCTCTCTGTCTTGCTAAAAGCAGATGTTCATATAAATTAACCTCCACAGCCCCCCCTAAAAAAAAACATTAACAGAAGCTGATTTCTTTCTATGTAATATTCCAGAAAGAAAAGACAAAGGATCAGTAGAAGAGGTGGAGACCTACACATCATCTATACAACTGAGACGAGGGAGGAATTGGGATTAGTCTGAAATGTTAAAACCATCCAAATAGGTTTGAGAGTAAAGGGTTTGGCATTAAAACTTCTTTACACCTCTGAAATGTGTACAGCACTCAGCCATCTGACCTCTGGCATGTTGGTGTACTTCTAAAGTATATCACAGATAAATATCAGATAACAAACACTTGATGAGTGAAATAAAGGAAAATCTTCTAAGGGTGCAGCATCGATACAACACACACCCGACGCCTGTTGTTGAATTAGAAGCCTAGAACTGAATGCCTGAAGCAATTTGCAATGCAATGTTGGATCGTTTTCACCTTGCATATGAGCAGTTGGAGGCATTTAGCTTTTCGTGAAAGTATCGCTCTCAGAAAATGAAGTCAATTTTAAAGGCCTCTCTTCAAAAGGGGTCAGGGTTTTATGCTGGTGGAAAAAAGTAGCTCCAACATTAAAGGTCCCTTATCGTAGAAAGTGAGATTTCCACATCTCTCTTTTGACGGTGAAGCTGGTCAAGGTGCTCTACAAATACTGTATCTATACACAAAAGAGAATCCAACACTCAATCGGTGGAGAAGTGCGTCAAACAAGCCGCCAGGACTTGTGTAGGGTTGTGATGTCACAATTGTCGAGTTACCGCCCTCAGCCGTGCCCCCAACCCAATTTTTGTTTGTTTTTGTTTTAACTTTATTAACAACTAGAACAGAATCTAGCAATCTACAGCATAAACACACACACACACACACACACATATGCACACACAATGGTGGAAGGGATTTTAATGTGAATATATTGGTCTGCAGCAAATATATTGTACTGCTCTGGCAACACTGGTTTCCTCCTGGTATGCCGTTAAAGCAAATTTGACTTTGAATTTGAATTTAAGAGTGAATGGCCTGTGGCAGCGGGGGACTACTCTGTCTCACTAGTCTGCATAGTAACAGGAGAGAGAGAGAGGGAGGCCTGCTTTAACCTTTCAGCGGTGTCAGACTCGCTCTCTCTCTCTCTCCCTCGATGGTCATACATTTTTACTCACCGTCTTCTGTAGTGCAACTAGAATCAGATCTTGAGCACACGTCATGTTGTCAAAACATTTTGTTATGGACAAATGAAGAAGAGAAGAAGCACAGTGACTTGAGTGCCAACAGTACAGATCCTCAGTGGTCTGGAAGTAAATGTGGTTCCCGTTTTTTTTTTCCGTCTTCTTCTGTTTCTCACTCGCAAACACAGAAAAAAGTCCCACAGTCAAAGGAGAAATAGTAGAGACATATTTGCCGACTTTGTGCTACTGGCCAGCAGGCTTAATCTGCTCTGTGTGTGTGATTCAGGGATCTGATTTCAACCACACAAGCCAGGTTAGGATACACTCTGTCCAGACACACATTGGGTCCGTCTCACACCTCAGCACAAGACACACACACACACACACACACACACACACACACACACACACACACACACACACACACACACACACACACACACACACACACACACACACACACACACACACACACACACACACACACACACACACACACACACACACACACACACACACACACACCTAATGAGATGTTTTCGGAATCCAATATGTGCGATGGTTTATGAGCTTCTTCGGTTGCCTCTGTCTCTGCCTCCATCTGTTCTTCCCTCCATCTTTGCATCTTTGTGTCCATTCTCCTCTTCCTCCTCCTCCCCATCTATACCTCTTCCCTCACTGCCCTACTTTCCCCATCATCATCATCAGCAGCACGGAGAGACTCCTGCCTCTTGACAGCGTATTTAATGTTTAATGCACTTTGATTTCCACCCAGACACTTACAAGCCTGAGAGGAGAGGAGAGGTTTGATAAGAGAGTTAAAGGGGGAGAGACAGAGGAAGATAAGGGAAGGCCACGGTTGTGCAGGGCAGAGCTTCTGATGTGAAAGACATGTGGGCAGGAACAAATATTTCAGTGGGGGTGGCAGGGATGGGGATGGGCTGACCTGGATACAATGCTCATGTGACATGTATTGACATATTAATGTTTGAATCACGTTTGAAATGAAAACAATTATGGAGATAATATCACAGAAGGATAAACTGTATCATCCTGCCGCTGACTCATCAAAACAGCAAAACTTAAATTCAAACACATATGGGCATATTGATACTTATTCTGTGGTGTTTCATTCAACACATTATTAAAGATGCATCATGTTTCAGATACTGAAGACGACCACCCCGACCATGTTAATCTTTCATACTTGAACCACAAAAAAAAAGCCAAAAAACATTGATAAAGCTGGCGATTGGAAATGTGTGTGGAAATTTTAGTTTGAACATGCAATCTTTACATATCAAACAACACTAAAGACAATATGGACAAACATTACTTTTCATCATAATTAAGTCACAATTATTTTTGAAGAAAGAGATATTTCACTCAGCTGATCAGTGCCACCAAAAGACACTGATCTGTGTTTGCGTTCATCTTTGATTAAATAAGCAGGAAAATGACAAATCCTCTGTTGAGAATAAATGTAAACATAATTTTGTTTAGAAAGGGGGAATCTTGAGACTTAAACCCCAGAGTGATATCTCCATCATTAGCACGGAGGTCATAATGAAGAGGGTGAAAATGGAAAGGCTCAGGGAATGGAGGATTTAATAATCATCACCTTTATTGTATTTTGAGGAATACAAAAGGCAATATCCTTCCTTCTTAGTTTTCTTTCCTGTGTATTTTATCTATGTCTTTGAACACCGTCCACTTAAAAGAGTCTTAGAGACAGAGCTCTGTGCCTCTTTAAGATATGACAGGTGAAATCATTTTTTTTATTTAGTTCCTGTTATGTTCTTTTTCTCCAAAATCCCTGACCACTGACCTTTAAAAGCAAAATCAGTGGTTACATTAAGCCAATGTTGTGGAAACGTTTCCTGCCAGCTGGGATCTTACTTTCACTGTGTCATACCCAAATATAAAAAAAACAAAAACAAACCTCAAATCAAAGAATATGGGCAGCGTATGTCCACTTACTGTGTGTTACCACGGAAACATGTGGGCATCACGTGTGGGGAGGTCATCAGGGATGATATTGTGTGTCACACAAAGACACACGGTTTATTATGTTCATCTCTCCAAAGACTCTTATGTCATGGAGAGTAACGAACAAAAAAAACATAACTGCACATTTTCTGTTCTCATGGCCCAATTACCTCTATGCTAATTTTGGCTAAAGTGATTCCACTGCCTCCTGTAGAGTAACACAGGGACAGGTGACACACTTTCAGACCAACCTCCCTGTACCAGCAGGTAAACCCTCACGCAACCACATCACACAAACATAAACACACTGGCACTCGCACACACACGCGCACGTGCGTGCAAGGGCGCCACACGCACGCACACAACCCGCTGAACTCTGCGAGCCTCCTCTCTCCGTCTCTCATGTTTTCATTTGAAATTCCGCTTTAAGTGCCTCTGTCTCTGTTGCCGTTGCAGCCGGCTATAAAACATGCATGCAGAACCTCTTGGTCTGTACATCACAGTGCTCGGCCGACTGGATGGCTGGCATGCTGGAGATGATTCCTCGTCTGTGCAAACTGGCCTCTGGCCTTTTTCATGTTGTTGTGGGTCTTACGATCATCAAGGACGGAGCACTGGCTCTGTAAAGCACAGGCGAATGCAAACAGTTTTCTCACCGCTGTACAGTGTGTGGTAAAATGTGTGTTGACATGTAAATACAGGTAGCATTCAAGTTAGTTTTCATGTTGAACAGAATACATGTGTTTGTTATTTATAGGTTTATATTTCATCACAATTACTTTTATTCATTCATTCATATATGATGACATCATCAGAGGTCACACTTCAGCTTCATTGGGCATTCAAGTTCCTTGAAGACAGATCATTGAGTTTAACATAATTTAAAGAGCACATTTAAGTAGTTTGATGCTCATAGAGAGGAGCTGTACATGTACAGTACATACATGGTTTTAATTACATGAGAGGTTGTGTGTGCGGAGCGCAGGAAACCCGAGTTAACTACAGAGATTGTTGGTATCGGTCCGATAGAGAGATTGAACTGCCAAGATGGCAAAAAAGCAAAGACATGGGCCTAAATTCAGCACGGAATCTTGAGACAGTGATGATGAATCAAAAGTTAAAGAACAGGGCACAGACAAGTACAACAGACATTGTCAATGAGTCACAGACAGTGACATCCTCGTTGCATTGCAGTGTTGTTCTGTAGTAAAGCTCGGCTGAAGCTGTGTGTGAATGTGCATCCATGCATAAATGTCTCCCCGGTGTGTGTGTGTGTGTTTATGTGTGTGTGTGAGTGTGGTGTGTGTGCGCGCACATTTGTGTGTCAGCCTCCTGCGACATGCTGCACTGAACTGTCCTGATCTGCTGTCACCGTCTCTGCCTGGAGACCCCATGTTCATCACCGTTCCCCCCAAAATCGTTGACAGGCGGCTGGGGACCGTTAAAAATGCACACGCTCAGCGATCTCTCTGGGTCAGTGTGCATGCGTGTCTGCATGTCCGTCATTGTCTGTGCACCGAGTGGACATCTCTGTAAACTATCGACTCCAGCATAGCGCATACTGTACAGTGCAATAACTCCTCAAGGACCTATGGGTAACTTTATTCCCTGTGTACAATTAAGTACCGACAGACTTCAATTGACTCACTTGGGAGATGGTAGATGTGTCAACAATGAACGAATGAAATTGCTTTTAGATAAAATTCCTTGTAGCTGAAATGATAATTCCAACTTTTTGAATAAACTGCAAAGAACAAATGAGAAATAAGTCACTGGTTTCACTTGGCCCCTAAAATTCAAATACTTCCTGGTTTTCTTGGTCTTTGAAGAAAGCCAGACTCTGTTCTCACCTGAGATTGGCATTTGCTGACATTTTACAACCAATTGATTGAGGAAAAACAATTGTTGATTGATCGGTGATAAAAAATAATCCCTGGTCGCAGCCCGGGGCTGAAACAATTATTTGATTAACAGAGTTGCCGTTCAAAAGACAAGTAATCAGCAAAAGTTATAGTTAATGAATCAAAAATGTAACCTATTTGGATGAAGCCATGTAGATAACTACTTTACTGTATTTTGGAGGGACAAACAGAGAGATGGATAGAGGGACAGACTTTCTCTTTCATTCTCTCCTTCTCTATCCCTCGCTCACTCGCCCTTTTTTCGCTCTGCATTGCAAGAAAGTCTCACACAGAGGCTCTCGCAGAGGGGTGTTTTTGTAGTTTGCAGGGGTGCTGTTGGCAAAGAGCAGTCGTGTTACAACAGACAGACATTTACCAAAAGAAAAGAGCGATACAGAAGAGACCGATATAGAAGAGACTGGGAGAGAAAGGAGTATGTTAATGGTGAGTGAATAAGGAACATTTTTGCTTCATTTAAACAACTAATTATACAAAAATATTATGGAGAGAGTTTTTAAACCGAGTCCATTTTGACCCTCCTTGATTTTAACACTCATTATCTCTGTTTCATTACTGTATGCCAGATTATTTAAACACACTGGAACTCGCGCCCGCAGGTTATGGAGATATTTGGCTGAGCAGAGCTGTTAATACTACCCCCTCGTCGGAATCACTAGAGCCGACATTCGTTGCAGCCTGGTATTAGCAGATGACAAAAATAAGATGGGGAAGCCAATTATATCAATAATGTTGTGACTGTGTGCTTGAGCAGGGCTCAGAATATGGACAGCAGAGATTATGAGTATCAGATGGGATTTAGGGGCAAAGCATGGACGGTTGAGATGATTTTTTCTTTTTTTTCAACGGAAGAGCTTCATGATGGACTTAGTAAACTATCGGCGTAGGATGGAATCAGATGGAGTCAGGAAAAGCTTAGGAGAGGTTGTCTGCCGCTTGTTTTAAGGACTGAGCCGCTCTTAAGGACTTCCTTAGAAACAGATTGTCTTCGTAAGAACCTTAGCACAAGGCAAAGAAGAGCCAAACTAATTGGACTATACTAGCAACCCCTGCCTTGAAACATGCTCACCATACTGTGCAGGCATGTGTGTGTGTGTGTATGTGTGTATGTGTGTGTGTGTATACTGTATGAGTGTGTGTGTGTGTGTGTGTGTGTGTGTGTGTGTGTGTGTGAGAAAGAGATACTGCTGTACAGTTTTCAACAACATTAAAGCACGTGAACAAGCATTACAGATTGGGCAACATTTTCAAACAAGCGTCTTTAACGTGTAGCAACAGATCCGTGCTCATTAAAGAGCCTTCCTATTGGTCGCTGATACACTGTGTTAAGGCGAGGTAAATTAATCCAATTTCACAGCAGGCTGGTGAGAGGTGAGGACAGCCCAAGCCAAGGCTGCACTAATTAGCCGTATATCTGTCACTATCGCTCGTATCAAGAGATCCTACCAAAAACTACCACCTTCTTCTGCATCAAACACAAAAACATACAGTGTATATACACACACACACACACACACATACTTCTCACAACTACAACCTGTTTCCCTCCTTCACAAACAGGCACGCAGGAACCCGCGATATCAGGAAGCCCAATTTCTTACCAGACCTGAGCCACACAAAGGGGCAGACACTGTAAGGATAATGAGTGTGAGTCTGTACTTGACTTTGCATGCGTGTTATCTGCACTGTGTCCGGCTTGATGACTGCGCTAATGTACCTCTGGATGACAGGCCGGAGATGCGTTAGCTAGAGGCTGCAGGCTACCACAGCTGTTACAGAGGAAGAGGAGAGGACAAATGCATGAGTGGAAGAAATTGTTGAGCAGTAACAAGACAAGAGAGTCCACAGGCTCGACTTCGGCCCCAGTGAGTAATTTTTGTAGTTTCAAACCGCAAACAACTGAGCATCCGACAGGCGACACTTTCTGGTGGCGCACGCCTCATTCCATTTCCGGTTTCCGGCAGCGCTGAAAATTCAACGTGAGTGCGGACCGTTTTGTGCAACAACCGTATTCAACACGACATAGCCAACATGGCGTCTCACACGGAGGTCGGGTCCACCTCACGTAACTATATTTAACTCATTCAAAGTAATTAAAAATAACTAATTCAAATAACACCCATTCCTTGTTGCAGGTGATTATACATGTGTGAACACAAGGTGATGGACAATATATTCAATTTCTGTGAAGACGTTCTTCTAAATATTACACACTGGAGCTTTAAGGTTTAACATTGACCATGTTCTCCATCTTACTTTAACACGTCAGCACGGTCGATAAATTAGCAGAACGGCAGAGGGAATGGTATTGACCTGCAGATGCTTGATGGCACTGGATGAAAAGTTGTAACCAAAGTCATTGCAATTCGTCTTAAGGGGGGAAATTAACGTTTTAGAACTGAGCGGCAGGACAAAAAAAGAGGGGCAGAACCATTAACTGAGGGGGGGGGGATTTAATATCATACAGTAATAGTACTGCAGATTCAACATGTTTAAAATAATTACAGTATCCTGACAGAGTCTGCTCCCATTCTATGATAGTAATTATCACCACACAGTCAAATAATTACAGTATCAAGAAATTACAATTAACCAATTGTGTGACTTACTGGGGACTCCCTATCACTATTATGTATGTGTGCATGTGCGTGCCTGTGCGCGTGTGTGTGTGTGTGTGTGAGAGAGATTGAGACTTACCCAGAAGATAACTCCACTGAGGCCAAGTCCCTACAGATGAAATGTGATAGCAGATTAATAGCAGAACATATTAAAGTCACAAACCCTATTATTTCCCCTTGAATCTACACTTAATCAATTAATATGTAACATCTTATTCACTAGTCAGAGCTCCTCTACGCCTTTACCCTCAGCATAATATAAATGTAATCACACTGAGTTGGTGAATGGTACAGCGAAACTGCATCAACATAATTTGCACAAGAAAGAAAAAGATAACAAGGAATGATAATTGCACTTGCCAATTATCCAATACACAATAAAAACAAGTCATGAACTTATTTGACTTCATTATGTTGTACTTTTTATTTTGTGTTTACTTAAATTAGGGAATACATTAAGCTAGATAACCTTTTAGTGACATTTGTTCTCAAGAAAAACTGCACTCGGAGAGCTCGGAGAACGCACATCTCCGCCAAGGACGCGTAAAAAAAAGATTCCCGGATTAACTCGTTTATCCGCATCTGCTGATGAAACTCATTTTTATGAGTTTTTCCTTGGCTCTTGCACCGCCTCGCCACAACATTTCAGGAAAATCTGTTTGGTAGTTTTTGTGTTATCCTGCTAGATAACAGACAAACAAACGCAGACATAAAGATACGCATGACATCTGGAAGGTATGATTTAATTTCAGTCAAAACTGGAATTCTTGTTGAAAGCCGTGTAAATGAAGCACTGCACACACAGTGATACTGTCAGGCGAAACCAGACCTTTAATCAAAGTTGGTTTGCAGTGAGACAGGGCCATATGGTTTGCAGTGGATGAGAAGCAGTGATCCTGAGGATGATTCGACCCCAGCTGAACCTTTGTGCCTCACATTTACACCAAGCGATGTTTAGTGTCGCAGCGCAGATACGTCCCTGATGGGCACAGATCTCGGCACAGATCTTTCCCAACCGACTTACAATCATCGTTATCATTAAAAATATTATTTTACTCATATCAGAGGTAGCCGGGTAGCATTTAGCACAACCGTGTTGGATTTTAGCCACGCCCTGACCAGGAATGTAACTTCGACCTTCTGTACCAAAGTCATCTGTGTAACCCACTAAGCATTACCAGATGCCTACGATCACGTTGCATTTCATCACAAATAACCGCTTACTGCATGTAACTGCAGCTTTGGCAGTTTGGTGCCATGCACCTTTCATCACACTGAGACTCTTAGAGAAATTGAAGATCATTTCAGTATCAAGAAAAACATCAATTACGTCTGGATGACTTGATGTTCTGCTTACGTATTAAGCTGTTTCAGCGGTTAATTAGTCTCTTTTCCTCTCTGCTTTCGGGGGGTCTCCTGTTTTCACAAGGTGAGATCTCTTATAAAAGGAGGCCAGAAGCTTTATTCTCTGTTAGAAGCACAAAAGACTTAACAAACACACACACACATCTGCATAAATGCATGTACACACAAACACTTGTACGACTCTCGACTCAGACAAACACGCAGATGCACAAATCCATGACCGACGCTTAGATGTCCCACAGAAACTGGCCGTCCTCTCAACCCCGGGATGAAAGGGGAGATGATGCATTAAACATCCTCTCCGCTCTTCAACGGTTCATTATAGTACAGTCAGAGCCTATGCCTAAAAACAGGTTCTTTCTAATGAGACGAAGCTCACTACATAACCCCGTCACTTTCATTCACGTGTAATCTGAAGGGATTCTGTGGTTGTGTTGTCGCCTTCTTGGCCGATCTCGTGCAGATGCCGGTGGTGTCCGGTCAAAAATAACCAAATGGTTTTTATTGCAGTTATTTAAGGGGATTTTCCCGCTGCATTTGGCTTCTGTAATTGCAGATTAATATTCATGACTGCGGTGAACGGTGCACTCATTATTTACAACACATTACAGTTGAATATTGAGGATCGCTTTCTCCATCCATGAAATGCACCGATGTGAATCCAGGTAAAAGCCATTAATCCTCACTGATTTATTGCAATAAATCTATACCCATTAGAAACGCAGATAAAGAGAAGTTGATGAATTGGGCCGATTTCTTCAACTGATGATTATCTTTTAAACTTATTAACTGATAACTTAACGTGTTAAATTATCATTGTGCCAAATGGGCTACTGTTCAGTATCATGAATATATTATTCAGTTCCACCCTATAATTCTACACAGTACTCAATTCTGAGTTCCCCTTTTTCAAAACAACTTCCGGAAAATGTCCGCAAAATTGGGCTGGGTCGCTCTCTGTCGCTCTAATTTTCTAGAGATTTTCCGGCTGCACTCTCACATGTATACTCACGTTTCTTGAAAGCATCTATTCAGTATAATCCATTACTGTCATCGGTGCATGTACCTACAGCACAGCAAACAAGGATTATGTATATTTTTGCAGTGCGGACGACGGCCAGAAAAGCTTTTTCATCTCACCTCCAAATAAAGTGGCTTCACCAAAAGTCAGCGGAGACTTTTGAAGCAGAGAATCCGCCTCATTGTTTACCCCCGTCATCATTGAAGATGTCCCAACAGAATTTCCTCGCCATGATTCCCCCTTAACACGGAATTGCTGGCAGACATCTTGATTCACAGTGGTTCAGTTATAGATTTTTTGTTGTTGTTGTCATGTTGCCCCTGCAAGGCGTTGATGAAGCCTTGCCAAAATGGAAGCTGCATTGGGGTCATATCATGGCTGAAATATTTGGAAAACCTGGAGCTGAGCTGCAAACACAGACCAACTACGAGCACGTGGAAACTTACAGCAGGTCCATTCTTACTGTTGCTCACAACCAGTAGACAGATTGACTTCATTCCTATGATCACAGTCCACTGCATTGTTTCAACGGTGAACCAGAAGTGGCTTAAGAAAAGCAAATATTGGAACATAATTTGTCTGTGCATGAGAAGATTCTCAGCTCTGCAGTATTTGGGTCGGAGACGACTTTTTATTATTGCTTGCTTTATGGTCCTTTAATACCATGTAAAAGTATTTATTGATTTTAAAAAGGGTGAAACTACACATGGAAAAAATTGAAAAATGCTAATTACATGAGTTGCATGAAACCAAATTGACTATTGGTTATGGAACAAACTGAGAAGAATCAATGGTTGAGTTACAGCTCGGACGAACAGTGTTCAACTCCATACTTTTTTAATGGCTAGACTCCGTATGTCGGGAGGATACTGAGTATACTGTTTGTTTTCTTAAAGCCACGGTGATATGCAACCAGGGCTGTGGTTTCAAAGCCTTTGAACAGATTTGGACTGTAAATACCTTGCTTAACTTCGCAGTAAACCCATAGATTGCATAGGCCTGACACTGATCTCGTTATCCTGTGTCCTTTTGCAGGAGAAGCAGCGGATTGAGAGCAGGATTGGCCGTAGAGCTCGTTAATAGAGCTGCATGAAAAGCCTAATGTTAGTCGTTGTATTTTCATCGTCCATTATTTCCGACTGTTAATAACATCTTACACTGAGAGCTTTCAATTGAAGATTTTTTGTATTTCAATTTGTATTAGTACAAAGCTGAATTCCAGTTTTTGCCTGGTGGCGGAGTACACACTTGTGTTTCGTATGTAAATTCTCAGAATACATGGACGTATCCTTAAAAGTTCAGTGTGTAGGATTCAGTGGCAACTAACAGTGAGGTTGTTGATTGCAGCCAACTGAATTACCCCCCCCCCCCCCTCACCTCACCCGCCCCTTCCCAGTAGGAGAACTTATGGTGGCCTTCAGGTAACGGGAAAGGAGTCAATGTTTTCCCATTTAAGGGGCTGTTAAGGTGACAGAAACACCTTACAATCAGGTGATTATACACTACAACATAATTTGATTATTAATTGACATATTCATTGTAGAATTATGATTTATAAATGATATTCTTTTTTCCCCAACATTTCTAAATCCTCCACACTGGACCCTTAATGTACAGTAAAAGGTCTGTTAGAGATGCATCAGTTATAGCACCTGCCGTGTATTGACTCTCGTATTGTTTATCTTCAGTGCTGCCAAATATTGACAAATGATTTTTTTGTAGCTGTATTCTTTTGCGAGTGTTTGACTGTGGGGCCTGCTCCGGTACAAACTGCTTCCAGGAAGCAGCCATACGCTCGCACTCGTGAGTTTGACACTGACAAAAGCTTTGGCTGATTCCCGCCCACTCGGCTTGCCCCCTCCACACTTACAATACGCGCAGCACGCTTGCAGAATAATACCTAAGAGGCCGCTCAGGGGGCTTCGGGGCTCACCGCACTATTTCAGAGTCACAGCAGACTCGACGCTTGTTAGCCTGTTGGCCTGTGGTTATTATTCATGCTGCCTGTGGAGTTTCTTTCATTGTCACCAAGTCCTTTCTCATTTCTGCTACTGTGATGACACAACATGCAAATTAGTTGATGGGACTGTTTGTTTATTGACACAATGTAGTGTCTTTGTGAGTGAAATAAATCACTTCCTACAAATCATTTCATATGTTGGTCAGTTTTAAACCGGTTATTATTATGGGAGGATAATAATAATAATTGCACTTACTACCTACACATCATGTTAGTGTGTCCTGCACTCTACAGGCCTGTATGGTTCACAACACCAACTCAGAAGCTCAAAATAAATTAAATAAAAAGTCATATATTTAAAGGTCCAAAACCGGATATAGCAAGGCAACTGATCACTGAAACATGGTTTGTTTTTATTTTACTTTCTTTTTTTTTTCTCCAGTTTTTTCTGTACTTACTTAAAGCTCAACCAAATCCCCCACCCAACTTCCAGTCTGTTGCACTGCATGGTATGGTGAGTATATGCCTGCAAACATCTTCTTATGTGGTTAAAGGTCATCAGATGAGACTGTTAGTGAAATCAGGCCAATCAGCCCCCGACTGTCTTAATCAATGTAGAGGAAGAGGATCACCTTATTGTACAAAATCCAGTCTGCAGCCTGGTCTTCATTAAAGAAAATGTACACAGATAAATGTAAATATATACATAGATATGCAATATGTACATCTTCATGGAGTGAAATGTTTCTCTTTGAAAAAATGCTGCTCTGCCAGTTCAGTTCTGGGCCAACTTTATGTTTGGAGCAGAAGAAGAGAGATACAGTAGATCTCCAGTGCTCCAGACTGTGTCACAGTCAACACACAGGATGAGATCAAATTAACGACTTTATAGATACTACAAACATACGCAACCAGTATGTACGTGGTCAAGGGTGGTCTCCAGTAATCCTTACTCTTTATTTATGAAGTCTTAAAGGCCTTGGCGATCTTCGCTGTCCTTGCACCTCATGCTTTTTAGACTCTTGCTTAATCAAACTTTCTTAAAGGGTTTAACTGTACAGATGTCATGCAACATGGAAACTGTGTTTTTATTTAACTTTACTTTTGAGAAAGAAAATATCAAATAATTTGAGTATTTTTTGAATGAGAGGTTATTCTTGACCTGGGAAACAGTAGATAAAACAATCTCACCACGAGGTCAATTTAGTCGCTGTTATGGAAATGTATGTGTCACATGATGTTGCTTTGCAAATGTCGTTCTTTGTAGATTTTCAATTTTTTGGGACTTTTGGGACTATATTATCATCAAACACTTCAGGACAGCTACTGGTGGACGTTGGAGAAATTATTGTTTTGTTAACTTTTGTTCCCAGCACCTACAATTCAGTGACGGAGGAAGATTCTGCGACCCGATTGAAAGCTCCATAAATAAGAGCCACACACACACACACACACACACACACACACACACACACACACACACACACACACACACACACACACACACACACACACACACACACACACACACACACACACACACACACACACACACACACACACACACACACACACACACACACACACACAACTCTGGAGAAATCTACTTTAACTGTGGGGATTAAATGCAAGTGAAATCCCCTGGTGGGGTTTAAAATTTGTGTTTCTGTATCTCCAACTCCTTCAAAGCTGTCAGAATCATTCAGTAGATTCAGGAGGTGATAATCCGTGAGGCCGTCCTCTGCCAGCTCTCCCTAGATTCAAACTGAGTACTTTTTTTTCATCGGAAAAAAGGGTGAAGCTCGACTGTGTAAGAAGAAAAACTCCCATTACCTGAGTCTCATGAATCCAAATAGCCCATAGTGAAGCCCACAGGTTGCTTACCATGTATTATTCCTGCAGTGGATGACCAAATCAAATTGTACTTTAGCTGCATTGACCTTAACCTATAGTATTGTAGTTATAACCTGAACTAGAATCGGTGGTTTGGATGCTGACTGGCTGATGGCCATCGGTACCTGGCCAGCTGAGGAGCTGGAGCAGAGACAATGTGATCATTACAGTCAGTTGGCCTCCAGGATGGAGCCGTGGTTGGAGTGTAGACGGAAGACGAAGGGGCGAAGGAATGAAGAGGGTGTGGTGAAGGGAACGAGAGATGAAAGGGACGATGGTGGGAAGGAAGATGACAGAAGGAGATAGGAGGGAAGGAAACGGTGACAATCGTACAGTGCAATGTATGCAGCGTGTGTGTGTGTGTGTGTGTGTGTGTGGTCTTAGGTATTACTGATGTCGTGGGGATCTAAACCTGTTTTGCACAGTCACATTATGGGGACCCAATAACGTTAAATCAAGTAGGCAAGTAGTGGTAATGGTTAAAGTTTGAGTAGTCTACAGGAAATTAATATAGGTTAATGTAATGTCCTCTGAAGACATGGAGACAACTGTGTGTGTGTGTGTGTGAGTGAGAGAGAGAGAGAGAGACAGAGACAGTGAGAGACAGAGTATGTTATGTGTGTGCAGGGGCAGCGTGTAACAGAACAGCAATAAGGCCGAGGTTCTTCGAGACTCACTCTCACTGTCACATCAATCAGACCACAGCCTCACACGCACTCACGCACCCAAACGCCCCCTGCTATATCTGTGCTCTCATTAGTGCCGTTGTGGAAAATACAGCATGGAAGTGAAGACAGGAGGCTGCTTTAAATTTATTCATGTGATATGATAAATATTTATTTTAGCCTTGACTTAAAAAAAAAAAAACTAAAAATAAAAAAACATTTTGGGAAATCGGTTTATTTGCTGTCTTGGGGAGAGTTAGATCGGTATCACCGTTATGTCTGGGAGGTGAAAATGAAACCAAAGACAGCAGCTAGGTTTAGTTTAGCTTAGCAGAAAGTCTAGAATCAGCGGGAAAATGCCTCCGTCAGAAGGCTGAAGATTCAACAACTTATCAGAAATTTAGGGTGAAGAATTGAATACAGCATAACACAGTAAATGTCCTGCTATGATCACACAAAACTTTCATTTGTCGACAGGTGAGTGTTTCATTTAATTGATTTATATTTTAAGCATTATTCTCTAATTGTAGAGCATTTCTCCCAAGTATTTAGTTTGCTCTCACTGACAAAATCATCAAATCACAAGCATAAGATGCTCGTATTCTCAGTGCAAAATAACAACAGCTCACGTTGCGCTACCTCAGCCAAATGCTTTGACCAATTGTTTGCGCCTCTCCTCCCATCCTGTGTGCCAGGACACCGGGTGCGAACGTAACGACGAGGAAAATGCCAACGTGCGCTTGCGCTTTGGGTAGCACGTCCACGAAAGCGAGCCCTTAATTTGAAAGAGGAGAAAACACAACCCTAATCCATGGCTGGGGTGTGGCATAAAAAAGATCAGTGACTAACGGCTTTAAGGCGTTATAAAAATTCAGCAGTGTACATCATCATGTAACGAGTGTCTTCCTCGGGGTCGGAGGAGGGCACGTGTGCCAGTATGCGTTTGGCATGTAAAACACATATCCCCCTTAAAACCAAAAATTGCACTTTTTGTACACATTAAACGAACGAGGTAACATTTGTTAATTAGTGTGAGTCGAAGGTGAAGGCAGATTGATTTTGTTACCTTCGAGCAGAGCCAGGCTTTGCAGTCTTTACGCTAAACTAAGCTACCAGACTTCAGTGTGCAGGCTTATATGGAAAGCACAATCATGAGAGTGATAATTATACCCTCTGCCAGAGACTATATAAATGATGTGTGTTCTCCAAAATGTCAAACTACTCCTGTAAGACGGGATCATTTGGCCCCGTTCTTCTTCCCGTTTTAAGCCCTTAAAGCCAGAATCTTCTGCTGTAGCTCGCAACTCTTAAAAATAGACCATGTGGGAAAATCCAGATATAACAGAAATTAAAAACATTTCGACAGGAACTTAGGTTTATGCCAAAAAAAAGAAAAAAGGACAGTGTTATTTATAATGCAATGACAATATGGGTGCAGAATATATTATAGTTGTTGTCTTTCGGCATCGGCTCCTGGGAGGAGATTTCAGCGGGGGCAGGCAAGATGTAAAATAAAGGAGGCTGGATTTTTTTTGGGGTGGGGTTGAACATATCTTTGTCTTTCAAATGTGCACAAAAATGTATTAATAATCACAAACTTAGCCTACACCTAAATTTTTCACACACACACACACACACACACACACACACACACACACACACACACACACACACACACACACACACACACACACACACACACACACACACACACACACACACACACACACACACACACACACACACACACACACACACACACACACACACACACACACACACACACACGGCTACAGGGTGTGCCCAGCATCAACCAGAGTACTCTCTGTGCCTGCTCTCCTGCTCTCTCGCTCCCGGTGCCCTTATTGGTTCCTGTCCATCCGGCTATCCAATCACATCAGGCAGAGCCGGTCCGTGCATAGACTTGCAAATACTCTGCGGTTTTACAAAAACACCCCACAACCACCACCATTACCTCTGTGACTTTATATATTCGCACCTCACTTTGTTCTCCACTAAAGAGCGCTGAATGTCGTGTGGTGGATGTAAATTCTTCTTCTCCTCCCAGCTACAAGTAACTTCTATCCTGCTCTCATTTACTATATATAGATATCCTACCTTACTTACAGTACATCCTGCATTATATGCGCACATTTCTCTATTTATGTCGCTTGGCAAAATGCGTCTGTAAAAACTGTTGTTGTTTTCCTGAGCCGGTCGTTTAGTAGAGTAGAAGCTTATAAAGCTGTAGTGAATTATTAAGCAGGGTGAATTATGGGACTGGAGTGAGCGAGCGAGAGACAGAAAGAGAGAGGAGGGGAGAGAGAGAGAGGTCTGGACAAAAATAGGTCAACCTAGCAGTGGCAACCCAGGGAAGTAGAAATGATTCTCACTCCAAGGTCTGAGGAGGAGCTTGTGTGTGTGTGTGTGTGTGTGTGTGTGTGTGCGTGTGTGTGCGTGCGTGTCATGGGAGTGCTGTGTATTTGTCAGCAGCTCAATATGTAATGCTAATTATGATCCGACAACAAAGCAGTTTAAGAAAGGTTCCTACTACAAACAACAAAAGACAGTGAAATATCAATACACGAGTAGATCCAAAAAAGTACATTCTGGAAAAATCAGGATGTACAAATGTGTGACAAAATGTGCATTAGTGTAGTGTCACACTATTAGGTTGTTTTTAGAACTTTTACTGACTCCCAGTAGTGGGAGTCTTTTACTTCATAAATACTTGTATGCTTCAAGAGTATTTACATTTTATGCTTCTTCTACTATACTCTTTCAGATTTCAGCTTGAAATAAACTTAACGCCACTAAATTTCTATGACAGCTATTGTCGCTATTTACTTTTCCAATCCAGATTTTACATTTGAAAATATCTGATGAGCTATAATAATAAGCACACTGTTGGAGGTTTCCCTAGTTTTCCCAACATATTTTAGTGCCGGGATGGGACGTCTCCTCTCACATGTCTGTGAGTTGTTAGAAGTTCCAGCAAAGAGACACTTCCTCTCTGGTTACATTTAAATTATTGTTCAATGCCCAGAGACTTAAAAAGTATCCAATTCACACAAAATATCAATAACAAAAAAAATAGAGACATATCCGTTCATTTTTTTCAAGACACATTTATCATCTCATAACCCATCATATTTATTTTGTGACTCTAAGAACAGGCCCAACCCTCCGGGTTGGAAATCACTGGATATAAAATTATATATGAAGTAGTCAAAACTAGCTCCACGTCGACCAGCTACAACAGAAAGGTTTACCTGATCATGTACTGTAACAGTCACAGACAGGCCCAATTTCTTTAAAACAAGTACTTTGACTGTGGATATTTTTAGCTGAGCAGTTTTGTAACTTACTGAAGAACTTCCTGCATCACTTCAGAATTGAACTCTTATCAACAGGGAGAACTTAAAGAAGAGATTGAGCCTCCCTACAGCTTTAGCTTTATTTTTTATTCATTTTTAAGTATTTGTATTTTACTTGGACTCAAGGATGAACAGATTAAAATGTTGTGCTTTAAGTTCAAGGTCACTGTGACCTTCACTTAAAGATGAACTGATCTTGGTCAAAGGTGTGGGTCACTGTGATCACATAATGTTATTATTATTAAAAATACTCTTGATACGTGTCATCATATTCCTTTAAAGCTTCCATAAAATGTTTCTGTTTTCCACCTGTATGTAGATATATGTAAGTAAACCGGTTCAATTCCTGCGTTATATCTCAGGTTGGCGCTTCCATCTCGTATATAAATACAGTCCATAAAGGAAACAAAGTCCACCTGCCTTCACCTTATAAGCAGGGTTGTAGGTACCATTGAGGACAGAGATCAGAACTATATCTGGGAATTTGGGGCGTTGATAATGACTTATGTTTCCTGTAACTGAACAGTGCATTTATAGACAAAAATAGAAATTGCACATTTTTTAAATACTTTTAAAAGGCGAAATAAAGTCAAACATTATAAGTGGGTGAAACATTTTGAATTAATTTCTAAAATCCTGTCCACAGCCCCCTGCTCACAAACTTACCACGATCTCATAAAAATGATAAGTCTCTCTGAGACCCATCATATTATTTCTTGAATCCAGTCAGACTGCTCAGTTCAGGTCTCTGCTTTACGGTCTATATATAATCCGCCGGCTCCTATGGCTGCTGTTCAGATCACAATGCTGCTTGTGCTATACTGCAGCACAGACAGAAGCAGTTCAACAAGAGTTCAGGAGGAGGCAAGGGTAGGGGTGGTTTTCTTTTTGGTTTCAGAGTGTGATTTTACTCTGTAATCAATTTTTTATCATTGGTGGAAATATTGACTGCAGAGAAACCAATCTTAAGAGCTGCCTGTCCTGTGTGGAACAGATCCACCAGTGTTGCCACTGAGCACAGCCACCCCACCCTGTGTCAGAACGTGTGTGTGTGTGTGTGTGTGTGTGTGTACACAAATTCTGTGTTTGTATGTGTACCTTTGTGTTTCTGTGGCTATGCGAGTGTACCCATTCCATGAAATGTACACTTTCTTATCCGTTTTCTGTGCATGTGTGAATGGGTGAAGAGGCTTATGCGTGTGTGCCTGTAAAAGTGTGAGAGGGAGAGAGAGAGAGAGACAGAGAGAGAGAGAGAGAGAGGAGAAGCATGACCTACATTTGGCAAAGCTCATCGTATGAGCATGAAACTGCCTAACATCACCCCAGAGCTCCTCAGCACAGAGCCACACGATTGGCTGCTCTCAGCTTCAGCCTGACAACAGCACTGGCATCACCCAGGGGGAGGGGGAGGGGGAGGGGAGATAGGCAGAGTGAGAGAGGAGGGCACGGGGAGGAGGTACATACATTAAATCGCAAATAGGAAAGGATGCAAATAGAGGACTGGATGAAAGGAGAAATAAGAGGGATAGTGTGTGAGAGAGAGAATTCAATTAGAGACAGTGGCGTTCATGAAGGTGTGTGTGTGTGTGTGTGTGTGTGTGTGTGTGTGTGTGTGTGTGTGTGTGTGTGTGTGTGTGTGTGTGTGTGTGTGTGTGTGTGAGAACCTGTTTTAGTGACATTTTGGGAACATAGTACACCTGTTTCCATTTTGAGAAGTTTGTCCCCGCAAGAAAAACCACTCAATATTAAAGTAAATACCTCTTTAGTGATGACCGCGGCTTGGTTCAATGATGATCTGATAGTCTCATATAGTCCAATTCTTCGATCCATAAATTATATAGAAAATATGTCAACTGTATGATGGATTGCCATGCAATTTTCCTGAGACATTCGTGGTCCCTACATAATCAGTCTTCTATGACTTTGGTGATTCCCTGACGTCTCATCTGGCACTAACATGAAGTTGTGTTGGATGCCATGAAATTTAAAACACCTCAAGATGAACTTTAGCTGGTGACTTTGGTGAACCCTTCACTTTTCCTCTAGCACACACACACACTCTCTTTCTCTCTGTTTCATTCTGTCTGCCTCCCTCCTCTCTTTCTTTCCCTGAGATCCCCAGGCACAAGGCATTATGGGAATCACTCTGGCACGGCTCTCACTCTTCACAGCTTTAATCTTTAAGTTGTTTCCATAGAAACAACTCCATTCTCTCGGTTGATAACTGTCGGATGGCTTCTGAAGCTATAGAAGAATGCCCACACCTAGCACAAACCTCCCCCACGAACCAACAACAGAGGAACGCCTTAGTCACTGTAGAGTCACCGATCCATTGATTAGAAATAAGGCGGAGTCAGTATTGATGATGGCCGGCGACCAGGGGACCAAAATAACTGCATTCACTTGATTTTTGTTTCCTGGAATGAGAATTATCTACTGTTCACAGCTGCAGCTATATGGATTTTAAGGAAAGAAGACAAAGGCATGTCAATAATTCGATGACCGCTAAATGACAGCTCCCCTGCATACAGGAGACAATGCCATTGGCATTTAGTAGGCGATGCATTTGGCGAGCTCACAGCCCATCTTGGGTTATTTCAGGCTGAGGTAGCATCAGCAGACCCCCTCCCAGTATCAGGTACAGCATGTCGGTGACTCCTCAGTCGCCTCAGAAGCCCTTTCCCCTCCCTTCCCTTCTCCCTCTCTCGTGACTGTCCGTTTCCCTCTCAGGAAAGATGCTGGATTTACAAAAACAAACAATAGCCTCACAGACAAGCAAACACACACAGGTGTGCATGTACCTGTGAACACACAAACAAGGACACACACCCGTTCACACTGTGACCAGCGGTAGGAGTCTTCCTCAACACACACACAGCATGAGACGACCCCCCCCCCCCTTCTTCCCCCGGTATATGTGCCGGTTTCCATGGAGACACAGTTAAAAATAACATGGGCGATGGCTTGTCTTGTGCCATTCCACCAACATCCTGAAGTACACACACACACACACACACACACACACACACACACACACACACACACACACACACACACACACACACACACACACACACACACACACACACACACACACACACACACACACACACACACACACACACACACACACACACACACACACACACACACACACACACAAATAAGTGGTTGAAAACTCAAAACAATATGAAAACACTTTTATTCCCGCCCTCCTGCCGCTGGTCTACACGGCTCCAGAGCAGTCAGAGGACGCCATTCATCCCATCTGTGGTCGGAAAGCACTTGTTACAGAAGCTAGAAATAGAGATGACCAAAGGATTTGTTTGTTTCTATTCTAGCCATCCATCGGGGTTATTCACTAAAATCCACGCTAAGTTACTTATGCAAGCAGATGAATGTACAGTGTGACACTTACCGGGCATAACATTTCATTTTTTTTAACATCCAGACCCAAAGTCCCCTGGTGACCCCTCGATGTGTGTGTGCGTGTGTGTACGTATTTATTCGTGTCAACTTGTCTGCATGTTATAAAACAAAAAAGACAGAAATTATTTTTGACCAAACAGAATAGAGGCTTTTTTTTGTTTTGTTGCGATTACAGTACACTATTTGACTATTCTCTCCATATTTCCTTCACTGATGACTGTCTCTTTAGGAACAATGCTGCAATATTGATGAGGGCTGGGGGGGAAAAGAAACCTGAAGAAGGTTGAGTGAGGAAAGGAAGCGCTTCAACAACAGCAGATAATAAAACATTGAACTCCTGCGGCTGCTTTCCTCGACAACTGTGTGTCTGTTGAAACAGAAATATGTCAAGTTCGTCTATCTCGCACAGTTTTGAAACTCCTCATTTCCACACAATTACAGATTTTTCCAATTTAAAAGAAAAAAAAGTAGGTTCATACTGTAAAGTCATCTGACACAAATCTGTGATTCTGGGTTATATAAATAAATAAAAATGCCTTTTTGAGAAATGCACTTCTTATTTCTGATAGCAACATGAGAAGATGTCTGTACAATAAACATGAAGCTACAGGCAAGGTTGTCTTATCTTAGCACAAAGACCGGACACAGAAAAACGTACGCACACTTCGGCTAAAGTTCAGGGGCCCGCCGCCGCAAAATTATTGCCGCTGCTCCTACGGAATTTTATGAAATGTCATGAAGTGGCAATTTCAAGACTCTGCCAGGGCTTTTATTTTGACACAAGACACAGCGAACAGACGGACGCGGTTCGAATAATTAACTTCTTAGATCCTGTTTGTTTGATCTGTCTCATGGAGGCTTCTGTCTCTAGCTTCAGTCCTCTCATCTAACTCAAATATATTTTTTTTTCAAAATGTCTGGGTTTTCTTTTCAGTAAGGAGCTAGGTCTACATGGCAATTATCTTAGCTTAGCATAAAGAGTAGAACTGGCTAAAGTTAAAAAAAAATATAGATAAAATCTGCCTTCCAGAAACTCTCCAGTAAGAATAGTTAAACCACAAACCATTAAACAAAAAAAAAAACCCAAACTGAAGTATAGATACATAATAGTACAGAATAATTTCCACCATCAGGATGTTATGAACAACTGTGCAGTATACACACTTTGTCTGATTTGGGTTTTTTTCAGTCGGATCATCCCTTTGGTAAATCTTTCAGCCGTATAGGAAACTATATGATAAACACGTGGCAACATTCCACTGATGTGGCCGTCGGGCCGTCTCTGACTCTGTGTAGTGTTCACGCTGTGCCACTAAGGGGCAGCACAGGAGCACTTTCAGTGGAGTCGGTTATGATTGGGTCAACAGTTTGTGCAGAGCCAGGAAATAATCCCTTGAACATTTAACCTGCTGCTTTGTTGTTGATATTTTCCCTCTGGCTAACTGTGACGTGGTGGTTGCTATAAATAAAACTTTGAGCTCTATTGTCAGACGCTGTGGCTCACCTCTGCTCGCACTTACAGACAGACCTCAGACCCTTACCACCGTAGAAATGTGCCCTCACTTGTTGTAACATGAATGTAGTGCAAGTCAGAAGGGACCAGGAGGGTTGAGGAGGAGGAGGAGGGGGCCTGAACAATAGTACAGGTGTGCAGTTCTGGAAAAGAGGGAAGTAAGAGGGAATGAGGGTTGTATGATCAATGGATTTTGGAAGGATAATGGAGACAAAAATGTAGAGATGCTAAATGTTAAAGAAATAGACGTATTTTAGAAAATAGTTATTCATCATCAGCACTATTTCTCTTAAAGTTTACACGCACCACACCGAGACACACTTAACTGAAACCTAAAAGGGCAGCTGAGCACGATCTGTTCATTAAAGCAAGCATGTGTGAGTGTGTTTTAAGTGACTTATAAAGATGGGCCCAATTAAATGGCTTTCCAAGAAGCTCAGGTCGCAGCGTAGTTCGTCTGCAGTGGAAAGGTCGGCGATGCCGCCTGATGTTTCACAGATCACTCAGTCGCGCAGCTGACAAACGTCCCCAGGGACGACAAGCTATCAAAGGGCCTCCCCGCAGTCCCGTTAAGGAGACCTACTGCTACTGTAACTGCGGCGAGCCGCATGAAACCCCCGCACATTTAATATTCACCGCCTCCTCTGTTTGCGCGGACGCTGACCACTGCGGCGAATGCATGTGCAGACACGCGGTGGTCTCTCCGAATGTGTGGTCAGATATTTTGGGGCGGCCCGTGTCGTTCCCGGCGGCGGCGGCGGGAGGTTGAAAGCTCCTCGAGCACACTGCCAGCTCCCCCAGCTCTGCTCCAAAGTCAGTGAACTGCCAGAGCTCCAGATTACAGCAGATTACCAGGCAGGGTGCTCATACACTCTCTCTCTGTCTCTGTTGGTGTGTGCGTGTGCGTCATGCTGTCTATTTTGCAACCGCATGGGGGACGTCGGCTCCTCCGCATCAGAGTGCACAAAGACAGAGTTTCCTGGCGGTCGACACACTGACTGCGAGATTAAGATTTATTTGCGTGCATCATGCTCTCTTGCTCTCATCAATGTGCCCCAAAACGTCTGATTTCTGCCCTCTTTCTTGTAACATTTATCAATTATTTGACTGTAAAATTCAACGTTTTAACACCAGCACAGAGTCAGGAAGCACAATCTTAGATCATCACTCTTTGGTGGCAGCAATAGGAGGATTGAGCACGTGATACACATTCCCAGCATGTGGTGGATTAATACATTAATACTGGCTGAACCCCCCTCCCTCCCTCCCTCCACATATTACTGCACCATAAAGAGATTACAGTCAGGGACAGGCCATGCCCAGGCGGGATCCTACCATCTGGGGGGGGGGGGGGGGTCGTCGAGATAACCGAGACTAGTCAGAGAAGAGTTTTGGGTTCGTGAGGAAAGCGTAGGTGCATCACTCCTCGTGATTGAGATGTAGCGAGGCCAAATTTCTTCTTTGTCCATATATCCTGTGGGCGGAGAGGAAATATTCACTTATCAGTAGCCGTGTTGGGTCAGCTGAAGGGAGGAACGCAGGGACAGCAGGTGGGTGGGCGAGGAGGCGGAGGGGGGAGAGTCTGTGTCTGCAGATGTTGCCAGTCTGGATGTTGAACTTGCACAGGATTGTTTCGGAAAGGTCCGCGGGAGTAAATAAGGTGCCGCCGTTGAGAGACAAGTGACAAGGAGTCTGCAGGAGAAAGGGAGGAGCAACTGAGAAAGACCGACAAAAAAAAAAAAGGAGGAAGAGAAGAAGAGAGAGTAGACCGCCTCTGACCATGGCTCTGGTTTGTCTTGGTTTAGGCTGCGTCCCTGTGCGATCCAGAGGTACGGTCTCTTACAATATCACTGTGTTCCTTTAAATCAGTTATTACTCTTTTAGTTCAATGTTTGTATTGTTCAATTCCTTTTAATTAAAACAGGAATGTGCCTATAGTGTCACTGGGACTGTTGTTATAGACCTCATCACAACAGTCAGTGTATTTTCAGATGCTATCTTAGTTTATTACTGCTAAATCATTTTATTTGCACACTACACAGCTGTGGGCATTAGTCTGTTTCATTATGAACTAAATTCTGTGTATTGAAAAGTGTTCAACCCAATTCTATAGTTTCCAAAGATATCAAATAGGGTTGCAACCGACGATTATGAAATTGGTTGCCGATTAATTTAGCAGACGATTGCTAATTGATTAACTGTTGCAGCTCTAATATCAAGTATGAATTTTACATCACACATCATGTAGAATATTATTTCATGGAACAGTGCATCCATTAAAAAGTCTTAATATTTCTCTGTGTAAACATCTACAGCTAAAATGAGTAGTAAATGACCCCATCACTATAAGAACATCTTTGATAACCAATTACTCATTTAGTAAAGATGTCAACAATTTTCTGAACTTATATCTGGTTTCATTAGTCTTCTACTAGTCAACTGAATCTATGTGGGTTTTGGACTGTGAGCCAAACACAAACAAACAAAAACATGTAGACATCATTTTTTTTGCCATGATACTGAAAAAACAAATGTTAAATGAGAAGATTAATTACCATTTTACTACTATTAAATGTAGCCTTAATGAAAAACATACAAGATTACACAATAAATATATCACAAGCTTTGATTAGGATGTATTTTGTATGCTGCCGTATTCCACTATGAGAGCTCAGCCAGTGAGGAGTTGATGTAAAACTATTATTCTTGGAAATGACAGAGCGCTGTTCCTGCAAACATTGCACCAGTTTTAACACTGGCTGAAACAAACTGCTGATAAAATATAAAATCATCCCCACTGTTGATGAGAAGAGCTGGTGTACCTGCTCAGCCAACGTAGGTCCAGTAACACTGAACAGGTTTTTTCCTCTGCAGAAACTGTGCAGAAAAATGTTTCTTATATAACAGCTGTGTACTATGACAAGATTCTGCAGCTACTGCCATAGGGAGAATACCGCCTGACCCAGATACACCCTAATACATTCACTACTAATGACTTACATTCACTCACATCTGGACCAGAGAGAGAGAGAGAGGAGACAAAATCATATGGCTGTACCAGCAAAAGACAGAGTATTAAAAAGCAGTGGACATGGAGAGTCAGTGTTCTCATTGCAAATGTCATGGATGATTGTGTCTGGCTGTGATTTCTTTTGTGTTCATGGTCACATTGTAGCCAATAATAATCAACTGTAAACCATCAGCTTTAAATCTGCATTGACTCAGTTAGTTAGTTAGTTAGTTTACAGATTTCTCTGGTGAAGCAGAAAATTACTTAAAGGCCCTGTGACAACTGATCACAGGTCAAAAGTGTAATATATAATATGCTGAGATATGTTACTGGTAAATTTTCTATGCTTGTATATATCTGGTCAGGTTGATCGACATAAACACCCTGCCACTATCAACCGGACACACTTCTGCAGCCCACGGAGGCAGATGTGTAAACTAAATCTTGAAACTCACTGCCTTCAGAGTCCATTCGTCGTAATCAATCCGTCTTTGTGAAGCACTTTGTAACTATGAAGTGCCATACAAATAAAGCATATTATTATTATTATTATTATTATTATTATCTATCCAAACATGTTCAAGTCAAGTGCAAGCAGGGCAGCCAAAGTGTCCTTCTCCATGGAAGCCTTTTTGGGAAACCTTTTTGGGAATCCCGAAGCGCTCCCAATTCCTATATTGTCCCACTGATCGTGCATGTATTGAACCGCTGCAATGGGAAAGAAGGAGGGGTCGTCCTCATCAAGGTGCCAAAACCATGTGCATCCTTGAAGTTGGTTATTAGGGTTATGTTCTGGCAGTGACGGACTAAGTTTACATCTGTAGACTTGCTTCCTTTCGATCATTTTCTACAGTTTTGGAAGGCCTTGACAATGGCTTTCCCAAGTAGGCCGAGTAGAAGGTCTTCATGACAGTTTGAACACATCTTCCTGGCCTTGGTCGTGGGGCATACTATAAAGCAACTAGTTTGTTCCACATGCAGTCAAATAACGTCATAAGACCCAAGTGTTCACAGTCGTTTCAAATGGCCACAGGACAAGATGCAAATGCAGTTGCTCAGGTGTTCGGCCTGAAAAAGTGCCAGGAAATAGCTGTGAATAGGAGAGCGGAGAGAATGTCAAACACTGCGTGATTTCTGAAAGTTATGGAAATTGTCAGATACAGCTCCTCCATCACCAGCCCCCACTCTTAACATCAGAGAGTTGTTGGTCCGGGCTACTGGGCCCTTCAGACTGCGACGATTAGCTACAAGACATTGTAGATTCTCAATTGTTAATATATAATCATATACTTTCCTTTTTCCTACCCGTCAATTCTTATTCATCCTTCTGTTTCTCACCAGCTCGCCCCTCTTTTCGAATCGCTCTGCACTTCTGTTTATGCTGCTCGTTTCTTTTGACATTGTTGTCTCTATCACAATTATTGTTCAAGATGTTGGGTGTGATAGTATTTACAATGTTGAAGAGTCAGCCGTGTCTGTTGCTTTCATTGTTTGCATAAGGTGGTTGACCTGCACTTCCATATTCATGCCCTATTTTATACAGGTGTGATTTTGTAACTGTCAAGCTGAAATGCATTGCTTTATTTTTTATATATATATTTCAATATATCTTGTTGTTTAAATATTCACCCCTTAAATTTAAAAAATTCTGCAAAACATATACACAGCTTAACCATAAATTGTTTGCATTGCTCCTGTGTGATCTATAAACCACCGTTTTTGGATGCTTGGCCCTTTACTCTCTTCTTCTATAGTCTGCCGGTATGAAAGTTGTGGCGATGACGCTGCAAGCTGCTAACTCTGCACCGGCAGATTTCAGGATGAGGTGACACATAGATGGAGGAATACAGTAAGGAGAGGGCTGATGGGTAAAAGACAGAGTTTAAAGGAAAAAATCAATGACTGAAGGGTAAAAATATTCAGATAAAGAGAGATTTCTGTTTCAAACAGAATGAGAAGGATTTTGTGACATCTGGAACTAATCTGGAAACCAATAGTGGTCAAATATGCCACTTAGACAAATTGAACAATGCACAAACACAGACAAAATTTCAATGGAGGAAGATTAGAGGTTATTTTAAGAATTTTTAACCAGTTGCTTGAATTTTAAAGCGGACACAATATCTTTGACATGTATTACAACATTTGGAGGGGATTTTTAAGTGATAAAATCACCCTTGTGTAAGTTTTTTCAATGGAAATTAGCACTCACATTCAGGAATAATAAAGCAGCACTGGATGGCTTTTGCAGATTTTGCAGATCTGTCAGCTTAATGATCAGACAACCACAACAAAGATTCTCCCAGAATTAAATCTCATCCTTTCAGCTTTTTGAGGAAGCCTAAAAATTTGTCTTAAAATTTCTGTCACTGTTTTCATTTTACTACTGTTCAAACAATTCCATCTGCCCCAAGTGACTCTGTATAGCTCTGCATAGTGTCTTTTTATTGTATTTAATAATTCTGATCTATTCTTACTAGCTCGGTTAGAGGTGCAAAACAAGTAAATAATCTTATTTGTGTGACAGGCTGTACAGCAGAAAACTGTGTAATGTTCAAGGTGAATCAGCTGGTCCTCTGTGCTCTTTTCACTTGGTAGTTTAAATCGACTGAATGCTGTTGATGCGGTCTTGCTGATTTAATTGCAGGCAAATCCAAGCCATGGTGAGCAATGAAAGGTTGCTTGGCTACTGATGTACAGTGTGGCTTTCAAGGACACGGCTGCATTTTGAATTCCAAGTTGAAAGAGGAGAAATAGGATTCATAATTGAAGCTAAATGGAGGGCTGTTGAGAGATGGATAATCAAGGTCCTCTCCTTGATAATCAACCGATCTAATCTTTGTAGATGAAAGAAGGGGATTCTCAGTTCTATATCATCCATGATATTAGGGTTTCTGTGTTTTCCGATAGAAGGAAATCTTGGCAATAATGTCCCTAAACATGGGAGGACCGTGAGATATTTGACAGCAGTCTGCTGGTGTATTCAGAGTTTCAAAGATGCGGTGGATTTAACCGCCACCTGCTGGCAGGTCCTGGCATGTGTGTTGTGTTTCATTATGTTTCACTGAGGATTGTGATATTATTGACATCGCTGTTTCAAAATAGATTTTTATATATTACCTTATAATACAATTTTTCTTTATTTTATTAAATATTTTGTCTGGCTTTAATGTTCATCTTCTGCCTGTTGGTGGTAAATTGTAAAACCTGGCCTGGATGGATGGCTTGCTGCAGGTTTTTTCTTCACAGTGCTGTGGTTTCTTAGACTCTCAGATAAAAAGGTTCTTGAAGGCAAAAAATAAAGCAGGAAGATGAGGGGTCAGCTCTGCAGGCCAAGCCCCTCATTTTCATTTTTGCCCATTTTGGTTCAAATCAAGGTTTGGATGTTTGTAATGCAGGCAAAACAAAATCAGACTTATACAGCGACACAAGTTTTACAAGCTCTTATCCTATTGAGGCAAGTTTTATCAGCAAGATATGGTATGATATACTGTTTATACTCACACATAAGCCAAACCAAAGTTATTACAACTATACAGAACCACACTTACCCTAAAACAGGCCAAAGCCAAAACTACACGTACATACACATAAGTTATGGTCAACAAAAAGTAACAGTAACTTATTTTATGTTCGGACCAGTTCTCATCTCTTCTATTCCAGAGTAATCAAAGGAGATTCCCTCTGACATGCTCTATTTCTCTTATTTCAGCGGTGTCGAACCTGGATATAGAGAGCAAGCTGTCAGTTCACTATCAGGCTCCATGGCACCAACAACACAACGTGTTTCATCCTTGCACGCGCCCACCATGTCTGGAGGAGCTGCACAGAAACGCTCAACTCAGTCTCAGAGCCCTGCACCGAGGTAGGAGAGGCCGGTCCAGTCTGCAGTAGCACTATATTGCGTACAGAGTACATGGTTTGTGAGGAGTTTTTATGTGTGTTTTGGATTTTACAGACGAACAACAGCGCCAGCGGTCCACGAGTCGGGAGAGAAACAGGGTGACCATTTCTATCTCAGTGGCACCCCCTATGCCCACCTTCCCCTCACCACACTCCATTCGCCGGCAACAGAGGAGTCGCATGGCACGAGCTGTAAGGACGACACACAGCGCATGTTGTTTTCTTTAAAAGGCAGAAAAATTTGTAGACTATACATATTAACAGAATACAGTGCTAATTAGACCTCAAACAAAGTTAACTTTAAATACAGTCATCACTGAACAACTGAAAGTTGTATTCTTGTGTGTATTAATAAACTGACACAGTATCTCATTCTGATGTTGCCATGCAGCAGGAGAGAGCAGAGAGGGAGCGAGAGTTAGAATATCAACCCAGGAAGGTAAAACAGAAGTTTGTCTAAATATCTGTTACTGTCTTAAATGTACTGTAGGTGCCTGCTGTTTTTTATGTGGTTGTATTGGTACCTTTTACTGTATATTTTACTGAGTATTTAGACACTAACTTAACTCGGACTCCTTTCTTTCTAATTATCCCGAAGGAGAGGACTGTGAGAGAAACAGAGATCCAGACCATACAGAGAAAAGTAATAAAATTCACTGACGCATGTTCAGAAAAATGTAAAAAAATATATTTTCTTAACTGCATTTGCACTCTGAACAATATTTGTTTGTGCTTGTTTTCTGCTGCCACAGGAGAGGCGAGGGAGAGAAGCAGATGTTCAGACGATCCAAAGAAAGGTAAGAAAATTGTTTGAATACCTATACCAGACTTATTCTGACAGATATCCAACTCTCCTTAATGTAGTTATTCAAAGACATTTTCTGCAAATAACTAAAAAACATAAAAAAGGAAGAAAAGGGTGTTAGAGAAACTAGAAAAATTAAACATAATAGTAGATTGTCTGTTTCATTCATCCTTTACCTTTTGACTTTCTTTTAATCTATTTTTTTTTAATGATTTGATATTTTGGATTACTCGTGTCATGTCATCTGTTCTTTTGTTTTTCTTTTGTTGGAATTTCTGTTCATAGTTTGAGTGCTTTTACTCACTTCACCCTATTGAAAGTTGCATCTTCATCCCATGGAATAGAAAGGTATCAAGCATTTGAGTTGTTTTACCTTTCTGTGTATCCTCTTATCACTTTAGATGTCTAGTAGTTAATCTTGCATTTGCATCTTAATAGCTTAACTCTTCACAAACTGTGGGATTGTTTTGTCATTACATATCTACCGATGTTATAGACATTTTAAAATAGTGGCTATTTCTTGCAACATCATGCTAAGTTACTTGTGTGCTTAAACTGTAGGACTGTGTCAATACCGACCATATAATGTTGCTGCTGCCCTCTTCTAGGCTACCTCGACGGGGGAAGATGAAGGTGTTGAGGTCTTGGGAGGCCACAGATCCAAGCCCTCAGCCCCCTCAACCCAAGATAAAAAGACGAACTGGTCCAAGGAAAAACTCTCATCATCAGATCAGAAGATAACTGCCGATTCTCACTCCATCTCCTCTTGCATCATCCCCATCAATGTCACAGGTAAGATAAAGAGGAAAAACTAATTAAGAAGAGCTAGGCTTGACCTTGTTAAGACAAAATTGGTAACCTAACTATAAAGCAACTGTGCTAACAAGGGACTTTGGAGCAATCGGGGGTCAAACACATATTTCCTTTATGAAATCCAGGAATCCTCGCCCCCAGACCATGTGTGAATGAGGGGCAAGATGATAAGATTTTTAGAAATAAACAAAAAAGTAGGCATTGTTAAGTGTGTGTGTGGCTTATGGCCTCTGTGTTGTTATTGCAGGAGTTGGGTTTGACAGGGAAGCCAGTGCTCGTTGCTCTCTAGTCCATTCCCAGTCGGTTCTACAGAGGAGAAGGAAGCTCAGGAGGAGGAAGACTATCACAGGAATACCCAAAAGAGTACATCAGGACATGGGTATGTTATAGAGCACACCTGCTCATTGATAGAACATTTGGGATTACTTTATTGTGTGGGTCTTCATCTTGTAACTTTCCCTCATATTTATCCTCATCCTATAAAGAAAAGGTTTCCTTATGATTTTCAGACACGCAACATGCTTTGTCTCTTTGCATTCAGACTCAGATGAATCACCCGTAGCAAGAGAGCGCACAGTGATCGTCCATGCCAACCCGCACCAACTCTCTCTCTGTCAGGAAGATCTCTCAATCAGTGGTCGTCTCCATCACACTCGTGACTCTGGGTGCCAGACAGATGATTTCCTTATAGCATGTACGTTTCTGAAAATGAACAAGTACATTAGGTTCTATTTGCAGCTTCTTTGAGTCTTTCCGGCTCCAATATTTGTTCAAACAAGGATGAGGAGTTCCCAAAAATCAATTAAATGGCAAAATGTTTGACTTTGCAGTGATTGCTGCAATGATTTGTAGGATAATGTTTGGATCCACTCCTCAGATAGCAGCCACTGCTAAGTATCAACAGGACAACCATCTCAAGGCTACCACTATTATCAAATTGCTTTCATCCTCAAACAATATCCATCAAACTGGAATTCAAATAATGTTTTTTATGGCAACTTAGTATAGTCCACATGGTCAACATCCACTGGAATAAAAAATGGCTCCCTCTGTTCTCCTCTCTCTTCTGTCCTTTTCGTCTTCAGGTACAGCTGCTCCCTCCAGAAGGCGCATCAGAGCGCAACGTGGCCATCAGGGAATCCCTGCCTCACTTTCCCATTCAACAGGCAACATCTCTTCCTTGGGTGACCAGTCAGATTCCACATATACTTGTGCTTCAACCCATGGTGGACGATTGCGCTCTCGCAGCCTTCCAAGAGAGGGTGGACGTCTGATGGACAGTGATGAGGATGATGATGATGATGATGATGATGATGACGACAATTATGATGATGATGATGACGAAGATGAGGAGTTGTCCCCATATGAAGCAGAGGACTTTATTCCATCTGGCCCTAGTCCAAGAATGAAGATGATGATGATGAAAGATGAGGAGGAGAGCACAGATGACCAGGCAGCTCCTGAGCCACTGCAACTTGGGAGCCTAAAAAGGTTGCAGCGATCTGGGGAAAGGGGTGGTGGAGGAGGGAGCCCAGAGCATTGCTGGATGGAGAGGGGCCGTTCTCGCTTGCCCCGCAAAGCTGACATGGGCAGCTGTGAAATCTCATCAAGTTCAGATACTTTCAGCAGCCCTATTCACTCAGTGTCTACAACAGGAGTTCTGGGCAGCCATGTGGACCATAAGGAAGACCACCAGTCGTCAAGTGGGAACTGGAGTGGTTCCAGCTCCACCTGTCCCTCTCAGACATCTGAAACCATCCCACCGCCCTCTTCTCCACCACTGACAGGCTCATCGCACTGCGACTCAGAGCTTTCACTCAACACTGTGCCCATTGCCATTGATGAGGGATTTTCCTTGGATCCCTTGTACCACTCTGACCTTAGACCCCAGGGCCAGGGCCACAGGTCAAGCTCTTTCACATCATCAGCCACAGACCAGTTGGATGATGCAGGGGTCAGTACGGCAAGTGAGGGGGAGTGGACATACCCTCCAGACCAAGACCAGACTGATCCAGACCAAGACCCTGATCACACCCAAAACCTGAGGCAGAACCATGGGTTAGCCCAGGAATACAGCTCAAAACAAGGTCACGAAGACCAAACCTGTTTTAGTGACAACAAAACCAGCAACACTGAAAAAGAGCCTGGCTCTCATTACACATCTGACACAGAGGGATTCTACTCCTCATCTGTGCATTTTGGGGAGTGTAAACAGAGTTACAGAGGATACATGTATAACTATGCAGACCCAGGACCTGACTGCAGTCAATCCAACACTGTGGCAGCAACACTATCCCATGGAATTTATCTCCGGCCCTCAGCTGACTTCAGAGCAGGCACTATGACCCTGGGGAGGATCTGTCGTCCACTAAGGAAACCGAAAGTCAAACCCCCACCGCCCAAACGGACGTCTTCGCTTAAGGAGACCGGTAGTAGTGTTGATGTTGGAACGGATACACAGGCAGATCAAGATCTACCAAAGACAGTTAGTGAACAAGAGCTTACCTTGTCTTCCACAGATATGAAGCTGGAACTGGAGCTAGAGCTTGGAGGTGCTCCAGAACCATTACAGACTTCTTGTCTAGTGGCAGAGCCTTTAGGAACTTGGGGAATGGGACTGGGTGAAACTGTTGACATAGTAGAGCCCATGTCCTTCAGCTCTGCAGATACACACTCATTTAAGGATGAAGGTGCTGTCCAATCTGACTATGCAGACCTGTGGCTTCACAACAGTGAGCTGAAGACCAACAATGGTGAGTACACATCTATGTCCAACTCAAGCACAGCCACAGGCACTACTGTCATGGAGTGTATCAAGTCACCCGACAGCTCTTCCTCCTCCACAGAAACCCAAACCCAGGCCCATGGCCATACTTCAGAAACCAGGGCAACTAGCCCCCCTCTCCCACCTGGAGACTTCAAACTTGGGTCACCTGAGAAGTTGGCCGGGCTGGCCTCGCCATCAAGTGGTTATTCCAGCCAATCAGAGACTCCAACCTCAACCTTGCCATCATCTTCTGCAGCATTCTTCCCAGGACCTCTATCTCCCTCCACTGGCAAAAGAAAGCCCAAAGTGCCAGAGAGGAAGTCTTCTCTCTCTTCCCTCCAGCACTTCCCCAGAGATGGAGTTTCCATTTCCTCTAGCTATAAGAGAGACCCGGACTTTCCACCTCCACCATCTCAACTTGATCTCAATGTTCTTCAGGGTGGCTTTGTCAGACACACGCTATCCCATCGGACACACCACATGCACACACTCCACCACAGCAAACACAGAGTTGCAAATGCATTAACAACTGGAACAAAGTTTTTGGCCCCTGAGACATCAAATACCAACCCGACGCCAAGTTCCAACTCTGCTTCAATAATTACTAGCTCCAATCTATTCGTGATAACTCCATCTGCTCTTCGTTCAGTGCAGCTCCATTCTGTTAGTCAATCTAGATATAGGGCTACCACTGCAGACCAGGAAACAGCAACTGGACTAGTGACTGCTACTAGACCAAAATGTCCTCCTAGTGGATCTACTCTGGCTCCACCACCTATTAACACTAGGCCTCTCCCTCCTCGTAGACCACCTCCCAGACCCCCAGCTCATGACCACACCTCCTCCCCTGAACATTCACAACCACCTCCCCCTGGCCGGCACCCTGATGGGCCTCCATCCTATGAAAGCCTTCTGCTCAGACAGGACCGCTATGGACCTGGAACTTTCTGGGCTATGACGGCCTTCAGAACTCGGATGGACCCATCATCAGAACTGTCTGAAGACAGCTCACCTTTGCATCGACCTGTGCCACGTGCTCCCCACCCTTCACCTGTGGATCTACACACACATATCCACTCACACACAGAGTTCAGAGGGCTCACACACTCAAGTCATGCACATTCCGAGTTCAGGGTTTTGGGGGAGCGTTCATTCTCCCAGGATGATGATGATGATGAAGATGAGGAGGAGGAAGAGGAAGAGCAGGTGAAAGACCTGCCGAGGGCTGCATGTTCCAGAGGAGGGATGCGATTGGACCACCCTCCACCCCCAGCGTACGAGTTTGCTGGAGGATCCCACTCAGACTCAGGGCCCTGGGCTAGTCCAGTCAAAGTGCCTGGAACCACAATGGAAACATCGCATCCTTACCTAATCAGCGATGCAAGGAAAAGAGGACAAATAGAGAGGGAAGAAGGGGACGAATTGACATCAGGTGCTACCAGAAGTGCCCATCAGCAGCAGCCACAGGAGAGCAAAGACGACTCCACTACTCCTGACACAGAAGATTACTTTAGTAAAGGTAAGCTTTTACACAAAATGAATGACAAGAAGTAATACTCTTTCGGAAAAGCACGGTAACAAGCGTCTATTCATTTTTTCTAAAAACTTTTATTTCTCACTGATTGTATATTAAATGATCAGACAACCAGATGACATGTTATAGGGATATTGTGTGCTGCAGATTCAACACCCAGTGATAATTCGCTCTCCCCTCTGACGGAAGACTCCAAAGTGGATGATGACATCATCACGTCCCCCAACAAGACCCGTACAACTGAAGACCTGTTTGCCATGATACACAGGTGTGGAGAATTTTACATTGCGTTCAGTCTCCTTGATTCACAGACTACGATGTGTGTTCTACATGCAATGTATCTATTTGTAAGATTTTAGTGATGATCCAGCTATTTCAAAGTTTCTTTTTTAACTTGTGATCTATGTTATTCTATAGACCACTGTCTAAATCTTGCTTAACATTATAACCTGATATACCCATTCAGATCTAAAAGAAAGGTCCTGGGCCGTAAAGATTCAGGAGACTTAAACGTGAAGTCTCGTCTCTGCCCTGCAGCAACAGTTACACCTGGCAATGTCTCCACCATCATTATCCCGCCAGCCCCTCCTCTTAACATCCCAGCCACCTTAGCCACTGCTGCCGGGTCACAACGAGCCCCTGTGCCAATCTACCGCAGCGCCAAGAAATCCACCACATCCAACGAGGAGTTTAAACTCCTGTTGCTGAAGAAAGGTAGCAGGTCTGATTCCAGCTATCGCATGTCAGCAACAGAGATTCTGAAGAGCCCTATCACCCCTAAAATGCCAGGGGAGTCCCTTCAAGAGGGACCATTGAGACAGCCGGAGGAGCCCCCCACTACACTCCTAGAAGCCCCTATTTCTAGCATGGACCCAATCCAGATACCAGGTCTTTTTCCCAGGGCCAACGCTGAGAGTTTTACCCCCAAAACCCTGCCTCTGTCAGCTGCATCTCGACAGGGTCGTTCTCGGATCCCCCCTGTAGCCAACAGCAGTCGCTACAGTACACGCAGCCGCCTCTACACCGCCCCCATGCAAGCCATTTCTGAAGGGGAGACTGAGAATTCAGATGGGAGCCCCCATGATGATAGATCATCCTAAAACATCCCCAATGCGAGATGTCGTCTGTTCTTAGCTGTGTCCTACATTTGAAATGGGCCCTTGGAATTTTCTAATCTTGGATAGGTGTGTCAACAAGGCCAATAGTGTAATTCTTGTGACACGCAAATATGTTCATGTTTAAGTTTTTTCTTTTTGTTTTGGATCTAATATTCTATTTTAGGGTGTCAGGCAGAGGGTTGTGAGACACTAAATCAGCTTTGGGAAAATATCTAAATACTGTACCATCAAAACAATCACTCCCTCATAGTTAAGAAGACCTGTTTTGATTGAACCTTTTTTAAATAAAAAGGTCCTAAATGTTTAGTAAATAATGATGAAAGAAATGTTGTGGAATACAAACAACATGCGTGTGCATGAGCAAGCACATGCAACATCCACTGATATTTCTACTTCTTGTGTTTTGAATGGTGTGTGTGTGTGTGTGTGTGTGTGTGTGTGTGTGTGTGTGTGTGTGTGTGTGTGTGCGTGTGTGTGTGGAACTGCTTTCTTATTGGAATTTTAAAAATCCTCTGAAATTTAATAGTCTTTGAACTTTTGGTGGCCAAAGCATCGGCCTGAATTCCCAGAGTCTATATGTCTAATATTCCTGCCAACAAGCAAGGGTTGTTTCATTGTGAACGTTACTAACAACATCTCAACACAGCATCAAACTTATCTATTATATTTCCATCTGCAGACCTAGCATTAAGAATATATCACACAGAGCCAATCATATATTTCTTCGCATAAATTATATCCAAAAAGATAACGTGATGCATGTATTTTTATAAAATTGCGCCTCAGAACATGATGATGACGTTTCACCATGTTGCATGACTCTATATGGAAACATCCCCAGGATCCTGGTTTTGACATTTTTGTGGTTCCGTTGTATTTTAAGAATAATTAATCCTTCACTGTGAAAGGTTTGGTGAAATTTGTAGCCCATTTCCAGTGATCTAAATTGATTTGTCTTGGACACAAGTTTCAAACAAGGAGCAAGGGCTTGCACCTAGATGGAGCCCATTTATCTAAGATATTGGCAAATTTTGGACAATCGCACAGTGGCCTTTCTCTACTAGAGGTTGTTGCAAGCAGGGCATTTATAAGTCTCTGCACATATACAAGGACCCTCGCCATGTTCCACCAGAATTCAATCACTTACTCATTTAAACCTAACATTGAAATCTAGTATAATTAGACTGATTAAAGCTTTTCCAGCTGCTGGACAGTCTCGCTGTGCTTCACTTGAAGTGGATAAGGTGCATTTCAAAGCAGTTTTAATAATACCATTGAGTGGAGACGGTAAAAATGCTTTAGAAGGTCCTCAATCGGATTTACGAGAGGTTAAATTTGGAAAGATTTCCAAGAACAAACCTCACTTTTGCACTTCATGATTCTTCAAGAATATTCCTTGAAAAAAATATATCTTATACTGAAATTGCATATGTATATTTGTACTGAATATAAAAAAGTCATATCTATATAAAACAACAAGCAGAAATTTTTTAGGGAATGAACCTGAGTGTAGCAAAGAAGAACAGGTTTCACTGACATTACACGTGAATCTTAACAATGTACACTGTTCTCCTTTCCTTGTTGCCTCTCCTTCATTTGCACTGACCCAGTAGCAATAGACAGGTGAAAGCTCAACCTAGTGGCTGGTACGCCATTTGTCTTACCCTTGTCTAAATTCAATTACAAAATCTGAGAGAGTGGAGACAAGAGGAGTAAAGGACTATATACCACCAATATTTAAAAGAGAGCATACAATGCATTGCTGCTTTCTTATCTATCCAACACAGGGATTACAGTTTGTAAAAAAATCTCATACTTCAAATAAATTGTACACATGTATTCCAGTGTGTTCCTGAAGCAAACCATCATCGGTGGAAAAGCTGAACTCTCACCTGCCTACCACAGCAAACACAACACATATACTTCTTACATTCAGAGACCGTACTTCAATAGAAACCATTCACTGTATTCTGTGAATACCTCAGCAAGCATATTACTGTTTTATTGTAAATGCTATAGATAGATAGACAGATAGATAGATAGAACAAAAACACAACTGTTTGATACTCAGAGAATCTGAATTGCAGAACTGACACTGTGTAACATGGAGAGAGTACAAAGCTGTGAACTGATTATAAGAATTTTACATTCATCATACCCATATTGCTGACGCGCACTTGTTCCTACTCATTGTTTTATATGTTGTGTTTTCTATCGCATGCAATAAGTAAAGAAAATAAAGAAGAAAAGGATTCCACCGTATCATTATTTTTATCTGAGGGATGTCTCCATAACACAAGAAAAGATTTTGTATTTTCCATTCAAATGTCAAGTTCAATAGTGTGTTCTATAGATGTACAAACTGTCTGGCTTATTCTGTTCTGTATAGTCGTGATCACAAACAGGGGTTTATCTTGTACTGTATATCTACTCACTGGACAATCATATGTATAAGAGACTGTAAAGAAAATGATACTGAATCTGTCGGGAAAGAGAACATTTTTGGTGCTGTTCCTCTTATTGCTGGAGCTGTGGATGTTTGGGAGTGGGAGAAATATTTTCAAGGAGAAAATGCTGATTGAATTTGATGTGCATATCTGGACAAGCCGCTTTGTATAAAATAAGAGAACATAAAAAAAACTACTTTGATCTGATCAGAAAGTCATCGTATTTACTTTTGACTCATAACAGAATTATTTTATTCCCTCAAAGCATTACTACTGAACAACTAAAATAAATCTGTAGAGTTGATACAGTATTATATGAAAAATTGCAATGTGACTGTCAAATGTCATTCAAAAAAGGTTAAACACTAAAGTATTTAACAAAATGTGTGATTTTTCCGTACTGTACCTGTGCTGGCAGGGATGCTATGGAGGTACTTCAAGACTGTTTCCTTAAGTTGTAAAAGCAGTGGATAAATGATTGAAGTGATTTCAATTTGATTTGAAAGACAAACTATGGTTGCCATGCAAACACTAGCTTAGCATGCATTTAGTCCTCTCAAAGCTCAGTCCTCAGCAGCTTGGGTATATTAAAAGAAAAAGAAGAATCTATATCCTTAGTTCGAAATAGATTTTTTTTCTTCCCCAAACAAAAGCGTCACAATTCTGCCCTAAAGGGAAGTGTGACAACAACCACTTGATATTTTTTCTAAAGGTGTACAGTATGGAATAACACCTAACAGACTTTAGAAAATGTGACAGAGAACAGGAAAACACAGACATTGCAGACAAAGTGTGACTATTTAAAAGAAGATCCGTGTTTAAAAACTAGCTAGGACTTCAAGAGATTTGAATCATTTTTGTATTTTTGTATAAACCTGTAAATACGTTTTTAAAGAAAAAAAAACTTGCAAATTCTTTCTTTTGTAAAATAAACCAATAAAAGATTAAAAAAAAAAGTTTTTTTTCCAAAGTTTACATGATTATTTCCAAGCCTTTGTATATATATTTTGGAGCTGTGCATCACCTTTAGTCTTGTATTTATTTTTTTGGGGGGTTACAACATTGTGAAATATTCCATTATTCTATATCTAATTCATTTTAACAGCTCACCAGGCTGCTTAGTAACTGTGCATAGAAAAAAAAAGCCAATAAATGTGATTGCATTGAAAAATGGTCTTTTTGTGTGACATTGTCATTTTCACCATATAAGAACAAGTGCACCTACACGATATCTCCATTAGATGGCAGTGTTTTCGTGTCAACTCTGATTAAAGTCATAGTGAAGAGGACCTGAAACATGACTTGAACTCAAATTCTCTGTGACATTCAAAACATTAAAATTACCATTTTGATCGACAGTTTGAACCTGGTAAACTCATGGAGAAAATTAACAGAATTTGGCAGGACTGGGGCTGTGCATTAGATTTGCAAAGATTTGGACTATTTGAAGCATTTTGGAAAAGAAAAATGTCAAATGCCAATGCATGATATACAACATATGCAATACCCGAGCAGTTTGACAAATTCAACGGCCTACACACAAGCTTTTTTCAAATTCAGTCACTGACATTTCATATTGCATTATGTGATGGAAGCTTGAACCCCCTCATTAATTAAAGTTCTAAGAATTACAACAATATAAAAGTTAAGTGTTTATAGTGTTAAAAGCAACTTAAAAGGAACTCTCAAGTGGTAAAATAATTGATCACATGTATGTACAGAACATTCTGCTGCTGGTAAATGGGGTTTTGTCAGAGAAGTCACATAACAAGGGCAAGTTAGAACAACACGGACAGGTGCAGGCAGTAAATGGACATGTATCGATCCTGTGCTCAGACTTGAGTTGTGGGTGATTACTCACAGACATTTCAGTAGCCTACCTGAGTTGCCTCTGTGTATCTGCCCTCTGCTGCAGCCCGGGCCTACGAAGCAGGAAGTGCGGTTATCGAGGTAACTTCAGGTGTAGCTCTGGATTTTCAGTCCTACGAAGGTGGTTGACTTGTTACCAAGGTAAAACACTGTGGTACTTTGTGCTGAACGGCCAACCTGCTCCGGCCTGGGACCCAGACGAATTTCGGGCAGCTCATTTAAATTTGAACTGCCGCGGTTTGGTTCCCCTCCACTAGGAAGTGATTCCCCCCGCAAAAAAACGTACCCGTCCAATCACAGCCGATTATCTTATAATGGGCGGGGTTAAGACTGTGACGCACAGGGAAGCGACGTTTGTATGCAACCAAGGCTGCCGCTGCCCACGGCAGTGTTCAAGCCAACGCTCCCGATTTTCCCCGGGAGATTCCCGTTTTCACTACCCTCTCCCGTTTTCCTCCCGCGCTCAAAATTCTCCCGCATTTCTGCCGATTTCTGGCATCCATGTCCGCGCCGGCAGTGGGCAGTAGTGCAACACTAAGGATGCAAGCTGCCGTTAAATCCCAGGGAAGAAGACGAAGAAGAAGAAGAAGAAGAAGAAGAAGAAGAAGAAGAAGAAGAAGAAGAAGAAGAAGAAGAAGAAGGTGCGCCGAGTGGGAAATAAAACCGTGGTGAAGTTAGTTTTAAGTTGGACATTCAACGGATATTCACTCCGGTCCCAGCCGCCTATCCAACTTAAAACTAACTTCACAGCGGCGAAGGGGGAATGGAGACGAAAAGAGAAAAAGATACATGCACATTCATCAATTTATTGTAAGCGCAGTTGCCGATTGTAACGGACCCACACCGAGATGTTCCCTCAAGGACGGTGCTACGGGCTGCAAGGCAAAGCACTTTTAACTACAGTAAGCACTAAAAGATGAAATAAAAGTATTTAACATTAAAATGCTGTTGCAGTGTATTCATTTTTTTTGTTTAATTTTCAATCTTTTGAATTGGCCAGAATACAGGAATCAATGTCAATGTATTTTTGTGAGTAACATTAAAAGTTTCTTTTAACTAACAAAGTAATAAGAAGTCTCATTCAAGTTACTCCATAATTTTTACCCTGTTAAGCATTTTTATGCACAAGATTAAGAGTGACATCAATGTAAATTGTTTTTTCTGTGAATCATGTACAGAAACTATTTCCCATTTAATCTGGTCTTGTGAATATACAAACACAAATTGTGGAAAAATGTGATTACCTTCATGGTTAACAACATTTTTTCTGGCAGTACTTTTTATTATAGAGAGATATATTATTTGGTTACAACAAGCACAGTAATAAGGATGACAAAGCATTTTCCCTGATCCTACTTATTGCCAAATTCCACATCCACAAACGTAAATTCACTAACAAAAATGTATTTATATATGTTCATGAAGGAAATGGAGCAGCACATCGCAGCAATTTCACCTGTATAGAACAAAAAAGCTGTGAAAAAACATCCATTCTGTTTCTTTGAAATAAAGAAACAGGGGGAAAAAGCAAGGCTGCCGCTAAGACTGTGCATATATATTCAGCACGACTGATATTGGAACTTGTTATTATTCATTTAATTAGTTGTCGCGGTTTGTATGTGTCTTTGTGTTATATGTATGTGCAAATGTCCTTAATTAAGTTATTGAAATTCTTGAGATTATTATATTTGAGATTCTCTATACACTCTAGTCTGTTGACATTTTTTGTAGCCTGCTTCACAACCACGAAACAACTCATTCCTGAAGAATCTAAAAGACGAGTCATAATGAGCCTGATTATCCTGAGTGCTGCTGGTGAGCTATTTGAACTCGCTGATCTTTTGAACAATGATTCCCTTTGGACTGTCACTTTCCCTGAATGAGACATCTATGATCCTTTGACTCCCCCGCCCCCATGTACGGGGTCCCCCTAAATTGACACAAATACACCCACATGCAACCCACCAAACCCAAAAATGCGTGAACTTCTTGTGCTGCTCTTGGATGTTCTTTTTTCTTCTCTTTATTGATGTCTTAATTGATTTTAATCATCTTACCCATTTTATCTTTGTTTTCTCTACTTGTACTCAAATTTTTATCTATTCAAATAATAGGCCAGTGGTTCCCAACCTAGAGTCTGCGAGAAAAATATATTTTATTCTACACACAATTCTATTATTTTTTCAGACTTCCTTTGCCTTTTACCTCATAAATTACCTATTTTTTCTGGCCTCTAGGAATAAAACAAGAATGGTCAATTTGGTCATAACTCACGAACATCTGCAACCAACAACTAAGATCGGTTACAAGGAGACATTGCTTTGTTTTAAGGGGTCACAAACCAAGGTTTCAAACGTTAAGATGATGTAAACAAATGTTTAATTGCGTGAATACATATCAAACATTTAACGAACAGTTTTTTCGTTGAACTTACAGTAGAAAGTTGTATGCATATATACACATGAAATGCTGCGGATCGACAGATGACAATGCTAAGGATGTAAAACAAATTCTAAGAGTCAACCCTCAACTAAAACCTGAGTTTCACATTAAAGCAAGACAGTTTCAAGTATCAACTTGTAACCACGACAGGAGAGCAGTGAAGAGTGAAATGCAGCTACAACAGACATGATTTGGTTGAAAATGGTTCTGAAATGTTCAGAAAATTTGTATTTCTGCCAGTGAAAACAGATAAATACTATTAGACATGTGAATAATTACTCTGGCACAACATAGCCCTGTAAGGAGTTATTTGAAGGGTGCAGACAAAAAGTATTTCAGGCAGAACAAAAAAAATGGATTACACTTAAGCTTAATACAGGTTGATACACTTTGTTACAATACAAAATGATATTTAAAAAAACCCCAACCTTTTGGCTTGACTTTATACAAAACAGGTTGTCCATCATTTTCTTTTTCAGGAGCACTTGACAGGGCCTTGCCTTTATGTTAATGTAAAAACACTTGCAGTATTCCAGTCATTGTACTTGTACATCTCATGTATGTATGTATGCATCTATGTATATGTATATGTGTGTGTGTGTGTGTGTGTGTGTGTGTGTGTGTGTGACTGTCAAAGCATAGTACAATCAAGTAGCCACATCAGTGCTCAAGCTGAAACTGTCCAGCTTGAATGTCTTCCAGCACTTGAAACAGACACAAATAAAAGAGGAAAAAAAACCCAACTCTTCAGCGACATATATTCTACATCTACGGCCTGCGCTGCAGAATCACAACTGATGAAAGGTTGTCCTCTAAAGTAAAATATCACCGTTTAAATAAAAGCGGTTTCCACTCTGCCAAAGTTAATATATGCTGATCTTTGTCCATAATCACTGAATTGTTGAGGATGACTGATTTCAAGAACAAGTTGTCTTCTCTGGAATGAAACCCTTCATTCACTTGTTCACGTAACCGAGCCTCCCTGTTGTTCAGAACCTGTTAGTTATGATGCTCCTGACTGCATTCATTCACCCATCTTGCATAAATTTAACTTGACAGTCTGTAACAGACAGTTATGTGTGTATTTTAGAGGTAACTTTTGATAAATTTATAAATGGTGGCCTCCTGTTCACGATAAGGCAAAAAAACAAACCACACTAATATGAATAAAAATCATGATTATGATCAGATAACTGATATTACTTACACATTGTGTATCCGTCTTAATGTGAAAGTAAACTGTGGTCTGTTAATAAAAATATATTGTTCTGCCCAGGACTGTAGTAATTACTTTGATGTTTACATATTTTATGTTTTCATTTCATTGTTTAATGATACTTTGTCATTTTTGATTTCCCAATTTCTCAAAGATCTCAAAGCTGAAATATCTGAGGATTTATTTTGTTTGTGGGCCCGTGGTCAAACAGCTCATAAAATACCCAACGTGTCTAAGTCTTTCACTTTCCCTGTAGGGTGCTAAAATCCCCAAATTTCCAAAAAGTTCATGATCTCGGTGTCCTCGTGTCGTGGCTACGACCCTGGTTAAGGTGGATTCACCTGTAGAATAATGCATGTCTGTGTGTTTAGTTGGTGAGGAAACAGTGTCTTTCTTCTCTTCTCTACTGTTTGGTCTGCTTCAGCTTCTCGATGTGATGGCAGAGTTTGAGTGCCGGGCCCAGCTTCAGCCCCATGTACTTCATAATGACATCACTGCGCAGCAGCAACAGAGCCTTGCCGTCAATCTCCTGTGGAGAGAGGGGCACGGTGTCAGCAGGGGGGCACTTCACCAACACTGGCTCGCACAGCATTTAGATCAAGAATGAAGATGACATGATTAAGGCGTTACATAATGGAAAATACGGTCTACAAAAAATTGTTTAATTGGGCGACTGCATGATGCATCTGTGAAACCCAGCGTGGTCTTACAGTCTGCTGACCATGAAACATGGCAAAGGAAAAGGCTATATAAATAAAAAATACTCACGTGTTTCCTGAACAGATCGACATGTGGGCCGAGAGTTTGGGGATCAGCCTCTTGGACAAATCGTATGACGTCATCGACAGTCCAGGAAGAAGCGTTGTTCCCTGAACCTTCCTTGTCCTGTTTAAGATGGTCGGGTCCTGTTGTTGAGCTAGCTGCTGAGAGGGCAGGAGAAAAAAAAGAAGGGAAAGTCAAATCAAACTAATACATTATGCCTTTAATAAATATAAAACCATATGCCTATGATTTTAATTATCAGTGTTATAGTCACACGTGCTGTGATGTCATTGTGCAAAGTGCTGAGTTGGCCAATCACGTAAGCAGATGGTCAGAGCAAAGACACCCACAGGAAGAAGAAGAATTATTTACCATGAAGCGCGCGCGTGTGTGTGTGTGTGTGTGTGTGTGTGTGTGTGTGTGTGTGTGTGTTTAATCCTACCCTCCACTCGTCTGTGTGCACACATCGGGCCAAGTTCAGCCGGGTTGGAGCTGACTCGTCGCAGGGGTGGCGGCGTGTGGGTGTGTCCAGGGTAATATGGCCGCTCCTTCTTTGTCGCTCTGTAGTCTGATGCGTTGTGAATGGAGCGGGCGCCGGGGGCAGGATCCTTTGCGGAGTCCTCTTTGGACAGGCCGTTTTCAGCGTGGGTCGGCGGTTCTGTTTCAAGAAAGGGTGAGACAGAGTTAAAGACAAAGGGACAACAGAAGCCTGCTGCACTACACTGGACCATACTCAAGAAGGAAGAAGATTTACTCTGTTCTTAAATAATGTAGGTTAAACATATACCTCCCACCTTTTCTAAAATGGTTGGTTTGAGTCATGTGTGTCCCCAAGCAACAAAGTGGGAACAAAGGCAAAGGCACTGCTGACACACTCCATGGCAGAGTGGGTGCTGGTAGTGAGTCATTCCAGAGTTTGCCAGCCACCACAAAACCAAAAGGAACAAAACCACAACAATCATGTCTGGTGAAATGGGAAGAAAAGAGTAACATTGGCAGTGGGTCAGGAAGCCAACATTAAAGTGAGAGAGAGAAAAAGTAAAAGCCTTGGTCCAACAATATCATGTTGGAAAAAACGAAGCATAGCTGTTTGTTTTTTGAACAGACTCAGATTTGGCGTCGGTTTTACTCGACTGCTTTGGTGAGGTAATTATCATTTTTGTCTAGTTCATATGTCCTTGTTTATATGCACACCAATTTATGAAAGATAGAGGGAGTCGACACTTCTTTGCCAGTTTAGTGCATGGAAAATAGTGAATTATAGATTTTTTGGTTTAGCTAGTAAATGTACAGTTTAGTGAGAAGTCATGTTTCCCATTCCATCATTAGTTTTGAGACAAATCACAGGCAGAGATTGTCTTCCACGCAACTTCCATCTTTTGACTTTGAAGCCTAATATGTTTAAAGATAATAGATGTTGTGTATATTCAGAGTCCCCAAAGTGACAATTTGGAAATTGAAGACAAAAAAAATACAAAAGGGGGTTAAAAAACCTTAAGCTTTCCTTTAAAAAAAATGAATAATTTAACTTTTCACCTCCTCCCTCCACATTTATTCCATCCACACATTTGCCAGCCTGACCTGACTTAGTCTTGTTGTAGAAGCGTGTGTTGTTGTTGTTGGTGTTGTAGGAGCTGAACGGCTGTGAGCTGAAAAGACTGTCACTCTCCAGGTGTTGGCACATGTTCTCCAGGAACCGCAGCACCGAAGATGCACTGGAGGCGGAGGGCAGCTTCACGTAGCGGATACCGTGCTCTGACCGCACTGGGGGGGGGGGGGGGGGGGCAGAACATGATACAGTTAGCACTCTGTTGTGTGCTGTATGCATGCGCACAGACACAGACACACACACACACACACGCACAGCATATATTCAAAACTAAAGAAAAACGGCAGATGGTTTAGGGTTAGCACCCTCCCTTTATAAGCACACACACACACACCCAAGCCAAGCCAAGCCTGTACAAATCCACAAATTTAAAACCCCCCCTCCTCACCCAACCCAACCATAGCCATCCCAATCTGGCCCCCAAGGGAGACCCAATCCCACAAATCCCAAACCAGGTTAGACGCACATGTCACTTCTGATTACAGAACCAGTGCTCACATCAGCTGCGGCCACAGGCAATGTCTTTTATTCCTCTGCTTTTTCCACACACACACACACACACACACACACACACACACACACACACACACACACACACACACACACACACACACACACACACACACACACACACACACACACACACACACACACACACACACACACACACACACACACACACACACACACACACACACACACACACACAATTCATGAGCAATTTATGAGAAGATTGACTCTCATGCCGATATGGCCAATATGAAGCTACCACCGGCAGCTGGTTAGTTCAGCATGAATACTGGAAACAAGAGGAAACATAAACAACAAACTGCTAGCCTGGCTCTGTCAAAGAAAAAAAAATAGACCAACTTCTAGCACTCAACAATTTACACACCGTACAAAACTGCTTTGATTGATCAGCACAAAAGGTTAAGCGTAATTGAAAGCAATAAAGCAAATTTCCTAAAGTTTCACACTATGCCTTGTTGCAGTATTTATTTAACGTAAGTAATGTTAAAGGATAAATAATCAATAAACAATTGAATCCATTTCTAATTGTGTTAATAAGTAATTTTCTCAAGAAAAATTATTAAAAGCTTCACAATTGTAAGAATGTGTTACCTGTGTCTCTTTTTTTTTTTTACACCACTTCATATTGAACACATTGGGTTTCTTTCAGAGTGAACATCCCGTAGTGTTCGTTGCATTTACCTCTGATGACCTCTCCTCCTGTGTGGGACTGGCTCTGCAGGAACGACAGCAGCACAGACGGCTGGTACGTACAGTCCACGCAGGCCTGAACAGCCTGCTGAAGCACAGCATTGACTGGAGCTGGACCGAAGTGATCCGGCAGTTGCTGCACTAGTTTCCGGTCAAGATTCGGCCCATAGTCACCATGCTTGTTCACATAGACACACACTGGGAAGCCACAAAGAGAAAGAGATACAGCAGCATTTAGAATATAACAGACTTTTTCATCCTTATCATCAGCTTGAATTATCCACGCGACAACATGTGCACATTCAAGCATCCAATTCACCTGTGCAAACTACATTTGCGCCGTTGCTATGGTTGTTGTCCGCTGAGACATGGCTGGAGCTCAGTCTGGTCTCTGGAGGCGGAGCTGTAACTGATGATGACCCCAGGGACTGCAACACCAGAGGCTTCTTCTGGAGCAAAAAACAAACAAACCCAATCTCATTACTCTTTGTAACCTACAAAGGGTGTTGGTTAATGATTTATCAAAAGTTGTATCTTAACTTTTCACTACTACCTACAAACTGCACGGTGGCACATACAGCCGCTTGAAAAGCAAAGCCGGTCTCCCCTGTACATTTTTTTTTTAATCATGCATAAACATCCACAAAAACTCCTCCCTCCTTTCCTCGAATAGTCCACCTCTGACCCTGTATCCTCTTTGTCAAAATCATCTTGGCCATAATGCAGAAAACATAAAATGGCAGGATCGCTGGCCCACAGCATAACAGATGACAATCTTGTGACATCTCACCTTGTTCTTAGGCTTGGGCCCTCTCTTCTTGTGTGGTCTGGGGGCCAGTTGAGTCTCAGAGCTTGTTCTGGCAGGGCTCGGCGATGCTCCATTTGCTGCCGCTGCCGCCGCCGCCTCGGCCGCCGCCTTCAACAATGCAATAGTCTGGGATTTGGGGCGACGACCTCGGACACCCTTTCGAACGGGGAGGGGTGGCAAGGGGTTGGGCAGTCGGTACGAGGTCTGCATGGAGGAGGAAGAGTTGGAGGAAGAGCGACGTGTAGTGAGGGAGGCTGAGGTGGAAGACACGGGGGCGAGGAGCGCACCAGGGAGGGTAACTATAAAAAATGGGTCATAGGAGGGAGAAACGACAGAAATTAATTATTTATTGTTATTCTTCCTGTAAGACTTTCCTGCACTGAGGGTTATAGGAGAGATTAATAATGTGACATTAACTCCCCATTTAAAGTGTGATATATATTGCTAAGTAAAGTAATGTAAGCACATATACAAACAAACAACATCCTTAACAACAACATTTGCCCTGAACTAATAAGGCATCGTCGTTACTATTCACAGTCACATTTCAACACCTTTTAGGCGTTTGTCCAAAATGTTTTTGTTTTTTTAAATGGACAGGAAGACAAAATACAGAGTGGAAGTGGCCCCACAGAAGAGATTTGTTTGGATTTTGAGATTGTCAGATCCTTTGTATTGAGCCCCTCCCTGCACTGAAATCGGAGTCAAAAGTCACAGGCCCCCAGAGACGTGCCCGCCAGAGAATTCATCAAACGCTCGGCTTCCAGCAACACAACACAAATAGTGGTTATTGTGATCGGATTTAAACTCTTCCATATACGGCACTAGATGTTGGATTATTGGGACTGATGCTCTAATGACAACAATATACCTTTTTTTTTTTTTTTTTAAATGTATTCAATTGCCTGCAACAACATTAGAAATACTGTTCTGTCCTACTCATAATTTTAAACACCTACGTGTCTCGGGTTCTGTGGTTGGACCAAACCACATTTTGTTAGTCAGGGTGTTGATGTGTGAGTTTTGGTCCCATGAAGGCATTTGTGCTGATTGGCAGTGGCCCTTAACATATTAAAAATATATTCTTTGTGTGAAAATTGTTGAATTTCAAAACTACACAATACTGTTCTGGAACAATGATCATGTATGTATGATGTCCCACGTTCACCGTTCACTATCTAAATAAGAGAAGTCGGAAATATAATCTAGCATCCATCCTAAAGACTTTGCCCAGGAAATTCATATTAAAAAGTGTCAAGTTCAAGCGTTAAAATATAAAGAAAGTGACAGAAAAGTGTGAAACAAGACAACACCCATTGTCGGGAAGAAGACAAAAGGAAAACCACAAAGCTGTGGCCCCACCGCCCTGCCTCTGTCTTCATTAGCCTGAGCGTGACTCTGTGATATGATCACATAATCATCATAGGCTATGTGCGAAAGACAGAAAAAAAAGTGAGAGTACGAAAGAAAGGGGGGGGGAAGGAGAGAGATATGCATCTCCTATTTCAATACGAATGCATTGCTTGGTGAGAGCAGGGGCCTGAGAGTGCATGTGGAAACTCTCAAGGGGACGAGGCTTTCATCAGAGCCTGCTTCACCGAGGCGATACAGAGCGACACTGGAAGGTTTACAGTATTCTCTGAGGGCCGGGACCGGGGCACCCTGAAAGCTGCTTAATTGGGAAATGAGTGAAAGTGGGCATAGAATGGAGGAGTGTTTTGTTTCAGAGGGCGAGAGTTCATTTTCTCACCAGGAGCGGTCACACAAAGCATGCTCACGGAGGAGCAGCAACACCGAACCTGCGCGCATACTGGCACACCTATTCCCACTGAGCTATAGAAGCCATAAGCCCTACAAAGGCCGATCAAAAAATCTGTTTGCAGGGTACCAATCAGTATCAGCGGGTTTTTAATTCACCGTAGGAAATCGGAGTCAGGGGGCCGTCTTTGATCTTCCCCTGTTGTGAGAAAGCAAATCTAATCCCTTCAAATAATGTGACAGCAACATGTACTGATTAATGTCATATTCTGCCATATATTACTTTATCATCACATGTATTCAAAACGACTAATCACCTCTGCACTTCAACTCACAACTTTCAAAGAAGAACAGCTTATAATGTCATTTCATTCCGCTCTGTCAAATAGTATCACATACATTCTGCATTAGCGTGTTGAAGCTCTTCTTTGAAACTATATGTTAACACTGAAGTGAAATATTCAAAACCGGAACGCATGTGTTATTTTTATGGCTGCACCATTTCATCAAATGGAACTATTCTAAAAATGTCTTTTGTGTCCTTTCATATTCTACTTCCCCAAAATACAGCCTGACAATGACAGTAGCCATGGAAACTTTCTACATGAGTTTAAATTATAACTCAGTGGGTCTGAACAATGTTTGGCTGCAGATGGGAGGCTGCTGGTAAAAGGGTTAATCATCAAACCAGGAACAATTTCCAGAAATCTTAGGCCCTAAACCGCAATTCATGTATATTTTACATTTTTGCTATCCATTTTCAAATGAGTGACATTAGTGCTGCAACCTTATATCACCATTACAACAAATCCACTTAATAATTTCTTTATTTTCAACAAATGAATTACAATGTATATCACAATTTTCTGCAGTCTTAAGTTTCCTTTGTGAATTTCGATTTGAAACAGGCAGTCCCAATCCAAAACGATTACATTCAAAATGATGTGACACAAAGAAGAGCACCACATTTTCACAGACAGAATCAGCGAATGTTTTTAAAAATTACTTTCTTATCAAAATACACACACGTGGTTTGCACAATGGTGAGATTTTATGTAAAGGGTGATTGGGTGTACATCGAGTCAAAATATGCAAAACCATGGAAGAGAAAATGTTTACGAAAGTTCTAACAATAAGTCCTAAAGAAAAAAGGCTCCGTAAGCGTCTGAGTAAGGCATTTCCCCAGCATGCAACAAAACAAAGACATATGGTACTGATCATGACTATATAATTCCAACTCGACCCGTTGACCTGTGAAAGCCACAGCCCAAGGAAACGTACGTGTGTGAGAGAGAGAGAGAGAGAGAGAGAGAGAGATGTGAGTGTGTGTTTGTGTTATGCACGCATGAGAACGGGGTCGTTGAAAAGTGTGTCTGCAGTCTGGGGGGGTGTGGGGGGAGGGGCACTACAGAGTTGCCTCTCATCTAATTACACCCCCAACACACACACACACACACACTCACACACCCCTTCAGGCCGAGCACCCTCAATGGAAACAATCCATCCAGCCACAAAAACGCACACACAGGATGTTCTTTTGAGTAGATTTATAGCAGTATGAAACTCATGACCTGCAGACTCAGGTGTGCGTGTGCGTGTGTGTGCGAGAGAGAGAGACTGCCTCGATAGCACAGGAGGGGAAGTAACTTAAATAGCTTCGGGCCACAAAGTATAACCACATCAACAAAGTTCTCAAGCTTTACCAAACTCTTCTTCCGTGACTTGTGTGAGTGTTCACCTTTCGAACCAAACACACAACTCGACTTGACAGATCAAAAAAAATCATTGTGTCCACTAATTCCTTCCTGAGCCTCATTCAAACCAATTCCTGAAGCTTTACGCACACACACACACACACACACCAAAAAAAAAAATCACATGATCAAAAACACATGCACCCCTGAATTCAATTACAGCCAACGATACTGTTAAATCTTCAAACTCCGAGTCTGTCTGCAACGGCCACTAGTCTCTCACAATGAATCTGGATGAATGCAAGAAATTTCAAAAGACAAAGAAAACTGTGTGCAACAGCAGCTTTAATCACCAGCACGGAGGATTCTGCACTTGTCACAAAACTTTTATCTGAACAGCAGGTTTAAATGTTTTACCAAGACAATGTGATGAAGGCAAGGATGGGCTCTCCACCACAAAAAAATAAGTTACATTATCAAACATAAACAAGCAATCCTTCTAAACTACTAAATCTTGGACTAAATTAATTTGAATGTGTGAAGTATTTCGTAGATACAAAGATATTTCCATGGACACATAAATTCCCGCAAAACATATTATGGTGCATAAATGTGCCTCTACTTCATTTCAGTAAATCTGGTAGAACTAATCATAAGGTTCTTTAAAACACAGTGTGGGTAATACAAACTGTGAGCCTTGCTAGGTTTTTTTTTGTTTTAGTTTGTTTGATTTTTGCATTTATCGATAAGAACAACTTTGTCAACAATGAAACTTACCAGGAAATCCCCACGAGAGAAAAAAGCAGAACTTCAGGGCTACTGTTGCCTTCGTAGTAAGTAGCAGTACTCGCACTAGTAGTGGTGGAGGCGGTGGGAGTGATAGTAATGTCTGTAACAATACTAGTCACTCATGTGCAGTTGCTTCCTGGTTCTCTCTTTGTAACAACTCTTTCCCTTTGAGCCAGTGTTGTTCCTTTGATTGTCTCCTTCTTTTGGAAAAAAAAAAACACCCCAAAAAACGCCTCATCTAAACTTCATCTTCCGTTTTTCTGTCTCTCAATCTTCTGTCTCTTCTGTCTCTTCTGTCTCTTCTCTCCAGGCAGTAGTCCACAACAAAGCCCACACTGCCGCTGCTGCTTCTGCTGCTGCCGGTTGAAGCATGCAAAGCTTCCCTTCCAATGAATGGGCAGGAGGAACAGGAGGAGGGGGGGGGATTAAATTTGCATAGAGGCTGTGGTAGAGTGAGGGAGGCAGGGAGGGAGGGAAGGGAAGGGAGAGTGGGTGGGTGGTTGTGGTGGTCGCTGGGTGGTGTGGAAGAAGGGGAAAGGAGGGGTGGGGGGGTTCAGCCCTTTATTCATGTTATCTGTAGGCCATATCGACAGTCTACATCAGTCACCTGCTTCTCAGCAAGCCGCTCGGGGAGGGGGTGAGAAGGGTTAACGGTGGGGCTCCAAGAGCGGATGGGGGATGGGCAGAGGGATGGAGGGGGTGGAGGGGGTAAAGGTTAAACTGGATCAGAAGAGTACTGATTGAAACGGGTGAAAGAGGGCAAGCTCCTGGAGTTGGCGCACACATAAGCAAGCTCTCTCTCAACACTCTCCCTCCCTCTCCCTCAATCTCTCTCTCTCTCTGTCTCTCCCTCGGTCCAGAAGGAGGTTCCCCCCTCAGTGTAACCCTAACCCTGCTCAGACATTCCCCGATGAGAGATGGCCAGGTCCCTCGTCAGGAAACAGTGGCACAGTCGCCCCGGCTCTGGAACAATGTAGAACAGAGCCGGCGGAGGAAGCCGGCATGGGAAAAGTCCCTTCAGTCCCAAACGTCTCAATCCGCTTCTAGACGGGACAAACAGGAGCACTCACGCTGAAGATTCAAGAAAGATTTTGTTTCTTTCTTTTTTACAATACGGTGTTTCTTAAAGGGATAAATTCAATCATTTTAAATTTGATTTAGATTTTCTTAATCTATGACAGCCAAATCTCAAAGAGGGCGAATGTTTGAATAAAAGAAAATCTATGAGGTTACAGCAAACGGCAGCAATTTAAAATAAACAACTTGGTATTTTCAAAAAGGAATGCACTGATATATTTGTTTTCCTTAAAGATAGATACCTTCAAATTTATCAAAATACTTTACTGACCACCTTGTTTCTGTCTACATTAATGAAATATCTAGAAATGCATATCAACAAGGTCATTTTTGCCCCCAGTTTGAAAAAGACATTACAGAAAAATTAAAAAAATTAAAAATAAAGAAATAAAAAAATAAAAAATAAGAAAATAAAAAAGTAAATTATATAAAACTATTTTGCATGATGATGCTTGTACAAACTGTACAAAAAGCTAAATAATTGGACATTCTCTGTAGCTTCTTAAATTATGCAGCGGCTCACAACAGGACAATTTTGATGAAACCTAATTAAAATTTTTGAACTTGGTAGTAATTACAGTCTCAATGCTTCTCTCATATGCAGAGCTGATTTAATGCTCATTAACACCTCAACCAAGCCCTACTTATTCAATTACATGCATAAAAACATCGCCATTCTTTTTCTCTCCAAACTGCACGCAGACACATTTGCCAGCACTGAAGTCAGATTCAGATAGATGTCTAAATGTTTCTGTTGCTGCCTATCCTGACTTAACATGAATTGCACTAAAAAGCCACAAATTCTGGGTAATTTTTTTTCAAACAAAAACACAAAAAAAAAGGGGGGGGGGGCACTGTGGTGAAGTGGTTAGCACTGGGGGTTTTTCTCCGGTTACTCCAGCTTCCTCCCACATTCCAAAGACATGCAATTTGGGGTTAGGTGAATTGGAGACCTAAATCGACCTAAATTGTCGATGTGATGGGTTTGGCGACCTGTCCAGGATGTAGCCCGCCTCACACCCAATGTCAGCTGGGATTGGCTCCCCAGCCCCCACAACCCTTAAAGGATGAAGAAGTATAGATAATGGATGGATGGGGGGAAAAAACATAACTGACTGAATAACCACAACAATTCAGCTCTGTTCACTCCAGCAAAAAGATTGTTTGTCATAGGGAAGAATTCAAAAACTATTCAGGGACCATGTATGTTATGTATGTTACCATACATAAAAAAAACTTCCTGTAGTGAAAGAACTCTCATGGCAGCGCAGACCTTTTGGTTTTAAGGTACTTCCCTGTCTTAACTGCAAAATACATGTTGAGGAGAAGAGCCAGATTTCCAAGTCAGAATGTCACAATTACAATAACTACGAGATGACATGAACACTGCACAATTTCAGAGCGAGCCTGCTGGTGAGGTGGCTAAGAGTTTAGTCTCATATGAATAAGTAAGTCATTACTGCTGTGAAACTTTCCACCTGGCATTCCACTAAATAATGGCCTGACCCTATATAGACCGATCTCCTATATATCTTTTTGAGACCAGCCCCTGATGAGCTCAGACGTAGATTTAAGGACGCCACACCACGGCACCTCCTCTCACCCAGAACAATTGGTGCTTTGTTGGCCAGACAGTCTTGTAACTACATGTGAGCATAAATGTCTTTCACGTGTATCGATACATAAACACCGGGTGGAGGCTGGAAACATGACTGCCTCGCTGGCCCAGGACGGAGAACATGTTCTGACAGACATGCAACTGCTGTCATCCATCAACCCAGAGGAGGAAACCCAAACACACACACAAACACACACACACACACACACACACACACACACACACACACACAAATGTGCAAACACCTCCAATTGATCACGGTTTTTGGCTTAGGTTTTGTTTTAGAGCCACATGTTCCCCGACCAAAGAGAGGATGAAGGGGAGTAAGTTGCTGGATGGGAGTTGATAATGCAATAGCAAACATGTGGATGATCGCTTTCTATCAGCCCTGCTAAACTTTATCAAAACCACCAAATTCAGAATGGACAGACTCACCCCAGAGACATTCGTCAAAGTGACTTTGATGGATGTCAAACGTCCAAACATCTGCCAAAGAGACTAAACAGCGACACCTTGAACATTAAGTTTCAGCATTAGTGAAAATCACATGGCCACATACTCCCGTAACTGCTGAGTGCAATTACCCATGTAATTGCGTCCTGATTGATAATTACTAGTACAATGCTGAGTGCACACTTAAACAATATCAACTAAAGCGCCAATTTCCACAGACGCCTGAATAGTTTTGTCTATGAGGGTCCGGCATCTTAAAAAACCTGGAAAAATCCAAAGTGGTACAATGTTGTTATTTTTTTAAATCTGAAGATGTCTCAGCCACAAGTTGCATTATATAATAACACTTTACACACTCCTTGTGTGTAAAGTGAAAAAGGTCAAAATGGAGCCAAGAACAGCCAAAACTATCACACATTAACACACTGAGATTTAACACACACACACACAAACTGATTATATTAATTAATATTAGTAGTTATTCCTTATTTCTTCTACCTTCATAAAAACCTGGACAACAACACAAACACATCATAGTGTCTACAAATCATATTGTCCTGCATAAAGTAAATGTTCACTAAATTCTATATCCTCTACTTTCACCACTAAGCACTCACTGAAATTATTCATGCATAATTACCTTAAAGATAATTAACTGCAAAGTAATTCATGTCTGATCATCTCACACAATGGTATATCTCCTAATAACGATCCTATTATATGAATAAAAGAACTAAAACATACACTGTGGCCTTCCTTTGATAATTACTCCATAATAATGACTTGCAGTAGTAACTGGTGAGCAATTTGTAAACCCAAAATTAAATTAATCATATTTTATAGACTTCCGTCAGAAGATATGTAACATTAATTACTATAATTATCTGTTCTTTTAATATTTCAATAACAAGCGGAGAAAGTAACACAAACTAAAATTGAAAAAAGTACATTTGTTTATAAATCCTTAAATACTCATACACATTTCTTGAAGGCAAATATTGTACTTCGGCCCTCAACTGATTTAACTTCTATGTTACTTTTATATAGATAAAAAAAGTTCCAATGATGCATATTTACCACACAGAATTATATGAAGTGATTATAATTAGCTCCAGCTACAATTAAAAAACCCCGCTGATTACATGTTTTAGCTGATCAACAAATATAGAAATATAAGACTGAGCCTTTCGGCATAAGGAGTAGGCTACTTTTATAATTTTGCTGATAATACTTGAATACTTTTACTGAAGCCAAAATTTGAATAGACTTTTACCCATAATGGAGTATTGTACTTTTTACTGAATTAGTGAATATGATGAATCATCTTCTTTTTTTTTTTTTTTTTTTTTTTTGGAGACATTTCAACCACAGTTTTCACAGCTGAGGAGAAATACGACCCCCGACATCAAGGATGAATGAGGAGAGGTTAGAGCACCAAGACCAATCAAGACAAATGAGGAGATGAAACATGCAGCATGTAAAGAACTCACACACTCAGCAGAATTTGTGCTTCTGCCGCCCCCTAGCGGTGTAAACTGGATAACAGGATCAGCCTTAGTTAAGCATGTCATGAGCTGTTCTTTACTTTTCTGGTAATTATGAAATATTGATCATAATGATTTTATCAACTATATAGTGAAACCCTGTGGTATCAGCACCACTTCTATCTTGACACTTGAAAACTGCTCACAGCATGAGGAAGTCACAATCAAAAGGAACACTTACAGAAGTTTCCCGGCGGCTGCACGCTGTGCTTCGTCAGAGCGCACCAGCCGATCGGGAAGATATCCCTCGAGTCGAACGGGCACCAGTAGTCGAAGGCGCCTCGCCAGCCGTCGAACATGACAAAAATCTCCTGACCTCTGACCTCGCCCACTGTGGCAGGACAAATTAGGTAGGGGTTCTTCCTGTCCACCGCCTCGAGCTTCATGCCAGGCTGGAAGTAGTTCTTGGCAGGGCTCGCTGGTTCCTTAACACACAGATGAATGGATATTTATGAACGAGCAACTACCTGATTGTACATTCACAGCATCTGTCTTAAAAGTCAGACAAATGGCTGTGCAAAAGAGAATATTATACCATATGCCCACTTTTTGCTATGATAGATACTAGTGGCTCCCCCTTGTGTCTGTGCTGGTTACTGCAATTATCATAGAATAAAAACATTTAAAACTATCCAACAACTTTAATTGACTGGGAAAGGATAAGGACTCTCTGCGTTCATTGCTCTCACTGAAAAGTGCTTATAGTTATATTTTTTGTGACATACAAAAGTGTGTTTGTTACTAATTATCCAAAGTTTTTTCAGGTTCAGTACAACACAATAGCGATATGGACCTTCCAGTTCTTGTTACCTTCTTAAAAGCAGAGGCAGGGGCCATCTCTGCTCCGCTCAGCGTCCTCAGGAGAAACATGGGCCACGACGAGGCGTTCATCCTGAAACCTGTACACAGTGTCACAAAACAGTGCTATTTAAACCAAAGTACCTCTCTATCTCAACGATGCAAATCAATGAGCCTGAATTATTCCTGTCAATACTAGATTTCTTTAAGAGTTTTGAATAACACTTTATTCTACCAGTTCCCCAAATTCCAATTTATTTCCAATGAATGATCACGCCATTTTTTAACCAATTATAGGGACAAACTAGAGTGGAACATTTTATTAATAGGATAGAGGATGTGTCCCAGAACTTTGTGTCTGTCTCTTTAAAGGTCAATTCAGGTTACTATCTTCCTTCGATTGTCTGCCATATTTTAATATCTGCCACACAAGCTTTGGTTGCGGCCGTGATATACGGCTACAACACGGCCGCAACCATAGCTCCTTCAGAGTCCATCATGTTGCACCACCATGTTTCTACAGTAGCCCAGAACGGACAAACCAAGTGCTAGATCTAGGCAGGGCCCTTAAATGCCTAAATGCTCGGAGGGGGGGTTGATGGGATTGGTCTGGAGTCAGATGCAATATGAAACTCCACCACAAGATGCGGGTAAAGCCTACACAATGAATCTTGACAGCGGCTCTGTAAAACAAAGCATCACTGTTTTTTCTGATCTGTTGATTTTTTGGGGTATTTACCAGGAAGGCCTCTTCTGCTTTTCACCATCATATAAGTAGGGTTAGGGTTAGGGTTAGGGTTAATCTTCACACTCGTTACAGGCTCTGCACATCTACACAGGCGTTTTCAGATATTCTGGCTGATTAGACCTCAGTTCTGTTCAGTTGCCGGTGAAACTGGGTATAGTCATGCCACCATACTCCACGATTAAAAGTTTTTAAACAGCAGACATTTTGAAATGTCACAGAAACAATCCGGCGTGAATAATTCATGGTCCTGTGTTGAGCATGCTGACTCACTGTCACTGTGTCATGACTTACTGGGACACCTGAGCACAACACCTGTGGGTTTTTTTTTTTTCTACCATTACCAAAGGTGAAAACACTGTTTACTCCTGATCAGAGTCCAATGAAGTAAAGTAAGTTTAACACCAATTTTAAGTGCACAATGATGAATGGTGAAGAGTTTTGTTTGAGAACTGTAAAAATATTTGACTTAACAAATTCCAAACTCAAATAAATGAGACATGGAAACACATGTATTTCTCACCCAGCGGTGGCTGCAGCATGTCTCCGTTCCTCTCGCAGGTTCCTATTGGCTGGATGTCCGACGAGTCGACCAGTCGCCAGAAGTCGTTTGTGTTGTCGCTGCCGTCCAGCCGGAGACGTAGACGCGTACCCACCATGCCCATCACCGTTGCGATGCACACCGAGTTAGAGTTGCGAGGGTCCCGCGCCTCGAGTTTCATACCTGCTTTGAAGTCATTGGAGGGAGGGATTCTGGACTGCAGAGGGACAGAGAGAGACCTTCAGTCAACGTTTCTCTTCTAACACACTGATATGATCGTATATATTTAATGAGACGATTGTCATTTAAGTAGTTCGATTAAAGACAACACAGTGAACACATTACACTGGTCTTGGTGTTCATGACTATTTACTAACCTGACAGGTTTAGGAAAGTTCTGAGCACAATGGGACTTCAAACTCATTTACAGAAAATAAAGAATAAGGCCGTCAATTTTCTTCATTATTGTTACTGTCAACAAATCTCACAAAAAATATAAAAAACAACATTTATCTGTCTGAGCTCATTTGTTCCTACTGTAGATATAAATCTGTTAATAATTCAGCAAAGAGGAATAAGATATGTCTGGCTTTGGCTGCACAGAAAAGACAGAATTCAACAATTCTGAATATCCATTCAAGGAAACGTTATAAGGGAAATAAATGATATGGATCCTTAGAAATAAATGTATATGACCAGCTACCTGTTTGAAGCAAGTAGGCGAAGCTGCCGTGGAGGACGTTTCTCTCAGATAATCTTCCCAGCTGAACGGTTCTAGTAAACAAAGAACAGAAACAAACCACAGATTACTGAAAACCTGTTGATAAGAAAGTCTGATAGAAAGAACAGTAGTGACAACAATAGGTGAAAAGGAAGTGACCACAAAATTTTAAGGAGGAAAAAAGAAGGTTTGCCTGCCACAAAGCTGTAACCAAAATGTCTTCTTAAAAACAAAAACAAGTCTCATTTAGGTAAATCGTTGAAGTGGTGATCCTGAAGAAATAGTTTCGATGTAAAATGTATTGCATTTTACAGGGAAATGAAAATGTTATGCCTGTTTATGCTACAGTTGCTAAACCTGCAGTTTGTGGAGGTTTATAAGAAATTTCATGTTGGTACTAGAGCTTATCATGTAACCTGAGAGTGCCAGAATTTACAGCCCAGTGACCACTGTTAATGCAAGTATTGACACAGAACCGGAAAAAAACGAAGAAGATTTAAATTAGAACAAAAATGAAAGAATCAGAAATGAAAAGGATTAAGCCAGAAGTTAGAACTGCCAACCGTTAGATTTGTCGAGGGCAGAGCCCGCTGTGATGCTGCTTCGCCTCTCTTTCTTCTCCTCTTTTTGATCTGAAATCAAAACGGTGATTGAACCGCTCATCAGAGTCAGGGAGCTTCTGACAGGCAGTCGGTAATTACTGTGAGAAAATGAAGCCATAAAACCTGCGATTGTTATAGTTCTGAGTGAAAGAAAAAGAAATATCAAGCATACCAGACACACGGGAAAAAACTGATTGTGAGTTGGTTTTGTGAAGCATGTGAGTACGTTTGAGAATCCAACAAGCAGAAAGAACAGCATTGTGAAGGCCTACCTCTGTGTGGTGTTCGGCCCATGATGACCAACGTTAAACGTGCTGCTGCAGAGGAGATGAAGTCACACAGACCGTTACCTTTGCAAACACTGCAAAAGAGACAGACACAGCCCAAGACAAATTCACCACCATTTACTTCTCTCTGGGTACCATCTGCAAAAAAACCTACAGTGCTGATCTGCCTTTAAAGAAATAACTTTTTACACATGAAGTTTTATATTTATCACACATTTTAAACTGTGAGCTATTTGTCTGCACAAGGAACAACAGACACACTGCAGGAGCAGTGCTGCAGACCGGGTAGGAAAGTAATGAGAGACACACTAAGATGTGGTTTTGGTCTTTTCATGGGCTTTGTTAACAAAAAGGAAAACAGAATAACAGGTAAGATTCATATATTACCAATCTTTAATCTAAATACACTAACATTACACTGAAATACCGTGTGCGCTTCAGGTTTTGTTCGTAATTGTGACATAATGTAGTTCGATTGCATCACAATATGCCATCGAATCTGTTTCTCACAGTTTGCGTAGAAACAGATTATATTCTATAATTTACTGAAACTTCTAATCAAAGCTACAACTGTTTTAAAGCAACAGAGCCCAATTACAAACATCTAATCTTGTCATTTGTGCATAATAAATAATTGCCATACAGCATAAACACAAAATGCACACTCATGCAGATCTGATGGGAATTTCAGAACAAAACAGTGTCCAACAAACGACATGTGATCTGGTCTGAACATGTTGCGTTAGCTGCTTTTTCTACACTACGTACATTTACTCATCATGCACTGGAAGAATAACTCATCAAATGAACTTGTTACCACGCTGTTTATGCTGAGCATCTGCCCCAAAGATCCAAATCAGGTTTACAAAAACTCTCGGCATAGTCCCACTGCCTACGAGGGGCGAACATGGTGATAGCTCCAAATGAGGCGGAAATACAATCCAAGGCAGCAGAGCGTGAAAATCCAAAGAATTCAAAGGTTAAAATCTCTCCAGAGAGCCACACAACGTCTCCTTTTACTTGGGATTAAAGATTTCAGCATCTGCAATGCATTGTGGCCGTCCCTCCCTCTGAAGATCCCTCTGTCTCTGTGGCGAATCCCATTGAGTCAGAAGAAAGCCATAAAGATTCCAAGCTGCCATAAAAAGCCGTTAAGACGTGTGGATGCGGGACATCTGCTGGCTGACATGAAAAGGATTCCAGCTCTGCTCCTCGCTTCAGCTTCAGACTGCCTCAGTGTTTGCACTGGTCTGTCGGCCTCGCTCAAGAGGGTCAGACAAAACCGCCCCGTAGACCAGGAAGCACTTAACTTTTACAACCTCCACTTCCACTTAGGCAGCCCCTGATCTGGGATTAGAGTAATGTTCACAAACCTGAGCAGTGAGAGGGTCTGAAGAATGACCCCCGACCTGGTCACGTTGTTTGATAAGAGGAGCTGTCCAAGTGTTAATGATAGTAAGAAAACGTTAAATCTTTATACTTTACACCCCAAAAAATCAGTGCATATAATTTGGCTGCATTAAATTTTTTGGGTAATTGATGCTCACACACTATTAGTTCAATTTGTAACTCCACACTTAACTTAAGTGTCTGATAAGTATTTCCATTGACAGTAAGAAATTATTAAATTCCTTAAATAGCAGTTTAACATCGATACAAGTGGTTAATTAACGTGCCAATAAAATGTCAGAAATTTGAGAAAAATTTGCAACACAATTTCTTTCTTCCAAAGTTCACTCCAAAAATCACAAAATAATTGATTAACAATACAATTAAACACAAGCAGCAAATGCTCCCATGCTTAGACTATTTTGTTGTGAATTTTTGTACAACTAAAGAAAAGAAAACTTAATTTAACTTTTCAAAAGAATTATATAAAATATCAACACATTTTACTTTGTTTTCAGCATCATCTTCCACCCAAAAAGCCATTGACTTCATTTCTGCCTCTTTAAACTTAGATACGAGCTGCAACTCATCATTATTTTCAGCAGGGTATAGTCTGATAATAATTTTCATATTATCTAAATTCATCATTTGGTTAATAAAATGTCAGAAAAGGCAGGAAATGCTCATAAAATGATAATTCAATATTGAGCTGAAACAATCAGCTGATAAACTGATTGATCTGCTACAATGAAAAATTATAGTAAAAGTATTTGAGTAATTTTCAATCCCAAAATGCCACAAACAGTATTTGCTTGTTTTTGTCTCTCCAATGTGACAATTTACGTGACTGCAAACTTAATATATTTGGGATTTGAACTGTTCTGAATGTGCTACAATTAGAGATATTTCATAGACAAAAACATGAATCTACTAACCGAGAAAATATTTGGCATATTCATCAGTGATGAAAATACGAATCCTCACAACCGAGAACCTGCAGATTGTTGATATTTGACATTGTTGCTTGGAGAAAAAAATGGTACAAAAAAAAATTATCAAATTTGCAGTGGCATGAAAAACAGACAACAAGCAGCAAATCCCCACATTTTAGGAGCAGGAGCCACCAAATGATTTCGCTTTATAAGGAAACCTAAATGATTATCGACTGTCACAATAGTTGATAGATAGGGCCCGACTGATATGGATGTTTGGGGGCTGATTCCGATATCGATATTTGGGAGTACAAGATTCCAGATACCGACACATCGGCCGATATACACTGTATATATTTTGTCTTTCTATGATTCTTAAGATGACGTTATCAAACCTTTATGACAAAGACATGTATTTGAGGCTTGATATTTTAGTTCAACCATAAACTTTATCATAAATAACTGTAAATTGATACAACCAAATACATAAAATGTAAACATAAATGCACATTGAAAGGCTCAAATCAGTCAGCCGATAATATCGGTCGGGCTCTTAAAATATCGGCCGATACCGATGTGTCTGCGAAGGCTAATATCGACCGATATTATCGGCTGACCGATATAAATCGGTCGGGCTCTATTGATAAATCAACTGATCGTTTCTCTTCGATGTTGCAGTTGATGTCAAATATATTTTTTTAAGTTGACTAGTGCGTTGAGTTTTTGTACATCCCTCTGTTGGACTAAAGGGGACACCCAGCGTCTCCTCTTTTGTTTTTATGTGACAATAGTGACTGAAGCCCCCCCCCCGTCCTGCAGCAGTCAGGACAGTTTGGAGACGGGAGGGATCACGTTACAGAGGGAGCGCGAGCCCCTGCAGGGCGTCGCCGCCGCGGTTATAACTTATGATAGACAATTTTTCTTTTTTTCTTTTTTTTCTTCTTCTCTCCTCTCTCAGACATTCCCACATTTTAAGACGGTTCCTCTCGACGACGCATGATGAGCGCGGGTCTGAAGCTCGGAGACGCTGAACAAGCACAAGACCATGAGGCACGTGCAGAGAAAGTGTGCGTGACGCATTTTTCGTTTTATGGTTATTATGGTCACATTTTGTGGGCGGGACGGGGCTCAGTCATCAGGCTGAGCACCGCAGCAGCGAGGCACAACACCTACAGCCGGACGAACACTACCAAACCCTCTAACAGGACATCTGCAGCCACTGTATATTTGTATATATATATATATATATATATATATATATACACACACGGACCGATCCCTCCCTCCTCCTCCTCCTCCCTGTCTGCACAGAATACAGTATAAACACGCCGCCGCGGGGAAGAAGCGGACCGCGGCCGCGCGCACGACCGGCCACAACCCGACGAAACTCACGGTAATCGAGAGAAAAGCCGCCGAGTGCAGCGGTGAGACAACGCGAGTCGTGTGTACTGACCGTGTGGACGGGCTATTTCTGATGGGAGATTCCTCACTTTCTATCGGATGCAAGCCGCCATATTTCTCTGCAGCTCCGCGCATGTCCAGCACGCAGTGCTGTAATTCATTTCTTTTTTTCTTCCACTGAAAAAAAAGAAGAAAAAAAAAAGGAAAAACACGCGCGCGCGCGCGCACACACAGCAGAGGCATAAAGAAAGGGGGGGGAATCATATGAATACATTCATAAATAATAATAATAATGATATTGGCTCTTGTTGTGGTTTGATAATAAACTACGTGTCACGTGGAATCGAAAAGGTGAACGAACGTGCCGTGCTCGCAGCTTCCTGTTGTTTTTCACGCAGGAGAAGAAGGATGATGAGAAAGACTACAAGATGACAAATCAGGTGCAGGGCGTAGGAGATGTAACACAATACACTATACAGAGAATAAAATAATTAACAATACAACTGACTCATTCCAACACGAATCAGCCGAATTAAGAAGAAAACTATATTTGGGCGATTGTTTGCTGGAATTATGAAAGGTAAGAAGAAGTACCCCAAATCCCCCTTGTCCATAAAAGTATTTTTTGTCACAGTGTAGAAATACTGTGCTAATTTTTTTGCTATACAAGTAACACCAGCATTTTGTAAGAGAAGTTCCCATCATGCACATGTGTGGTCAGTCTTCATGACTATTTCATATCATTAAAGTAATATTGATGCATATGAATTTAGACAGTATTAATGGAGGAGCGGTTTGACGTCAATGCCAGGCCACATAATGTTGCCTATAGATGCATCATATTTCATCATCTTTATCCAGCATGGATTGTAACAGGTCATACTGTGGGCTAGTGTGTTGTCATTTGGTGGATGTGTGTTGTGTATATGAATTTTGTGAGACATGTCTATTTGCTCTTCTTTTGGCTTCAATCCAGGGATGGTAGGTTAGAATGAGCCTTTTAAGATATCACTGGCTCAGTGTGAACTGATCCGTATGAAGTCAATGTTACTTTGTGTATCTGACAGATATTTACATGACATAAGATTTTAAAATGCCATAAATGAAAACCTTATAGATTTAAGTATTTTGAAAAGTACATTATTGCTCTATATATTATACTTACTGTAATAGTTTGTGTCCTGAGTAATGTTGATATATGACCTTTGGCGTACTTGCGATGGAGTATGTATTTACTTTGTGGTATTGTTACCGATGTAATGTTACTTTTACTCCTCAAAAAAATAGTCCATGGTGATTGATTGGTGTACAGGAAAAGAAAAAATGTACTATTCTGAAAGATTGAACTGTCCTAAACCAAATGTGCTTTAAAATGTAATTATAACAATGACTCAGTTGTTGTTGTTGTTGTTTACAGCTGGATGCTGATGTGCTAAAGGGATGCTGTCAAACACATCACACTCATGGCTTGAGTCTGTACAGCTGCAGCCTTTTAATGTTCAAATATATACAAAACACCTCCTCACATGTGCAACAGACCGAACCAGCGTCTGAGAATCCGACGGATTCACATCGAGTTCGCCAATTAGCGCAGTCGTGGAGGGGAGGAAGGAGCCGCGGCAGCATTTTTGATCGCGGACACATCGTGGCTCGTGGAGGAAGATCGCCAGAGAGAGAGGACCCGGGGTCTGCGTGTGGGGTTGGTGATCGACAGCAGGCAGGCTTACGATCAGACTAACCACGAGCTGGATTCCGTTTCCATTCCAAAGTTTTATTTCATCCCAGCCCGACGCGGACGTGAAACCACTGCTGGAACGCGCCGACGTCTGCGCTCCCATTGGCTGTGCGCAGCGTCGCTCAGGGGGATGACGATTTTGCTGCTATAAGCAGCTGATGCTGGGCTGAGGGGGGCATGAACACGGAGCCGCCGAAGAACTGTTGAAGGTACATGGATACCCCGTCATCGGCGCTATGCCCGCGGATTCGGTCCCGTCTTCAACCGGAGATTAAGTGAGTATATCGGGCATTTGATGGTGTCACGACGCGCGGGCCTCCCTCCCACTGTCACACCACATGATGCTCCTTCGTCTTCCCATAGCATCGTTTTCACGGGCATGATGCTGTGGGCTTCACACACACACACACACACACACACGCGCACACACACTGTGCTTCCTCACCTCCTCACACAGGCGACACGTCGCATCTGCAGGTAAAGACATCGATGGAATGATGGACGGGGCTGCGATCGGATGTTTGAATCTTTTTACGGGTTTTTTTTTTTTTTTTTGAGCGTGCGTAAAAATAATGTGTCCAAATTTGTGATTATGGGAAAAACGCCATTCGCGGATGCTGTTGTGCAACACCGTCGCGGACGCGGTCCGTGTGCCACGTTATAATGTATGCACTGGTTGCTGTGTAGGCTGACAAACGCGTGGAACGCGATGGATCGGCGGTGCGCTCCGCGACGCAGCGATCAGAGAGAGACGCAGTTTCGGTGCAGAGAGAGCAGCATTACTACCTCTCTCTCTCTCTCTCTCTCTCTCTCTCCCTATCTCTCTCCCTCTCTCTCCTTCTCTCTCTCTCTCTCTCTCTGTCACCTCATGTACACACGCGCACAAACACCCTCGCGCACGCGGACGCACGCACCTGCCCGTGTTAAATGCACACTGCCAAACTCACTGCTTCCCGGGGCTTTCTGTGATTGTGCAGAAAACGAGGGGGGGGTATTGCAAGACTGGCCTTTTCAATCCAGTCCATCAATTATTTTATCAGGACTTTCTGTTTCCACCTTTTAACCAGCTTTCTGTCCAATGGCTGCAAGGAGAATCAGCAGTGTATCAATAAACCTGCTCTCATTTTTCCAGGGAATAATGCCTCCTATAGTTTTTTTTCTCCATTATCTCTGCGGGCTGTTATGGCACATATGTAGATTCGGACAAGAAGACCCATCGTGGATCTAATCACTCCCCAGTGATGGCAGCACCACATCCTTAAAATGACTACAGCCATGGACGATGGCCAAAACATCCACCTTATCTCTCTCCCCCCTGGAAAGCCTTAGCTGTGTGGAGAGCACACTGCATAGGAAAACGCCCACTCAGACACATGCAGGAGCCATTCAACATTAAAGTGTTGTTTTTTTTCACTGCTGAATAAATCAAGTGTTATACAAATGAAGTTGGACTGATAATGCGAGAAGCTCTGATGGTTCCACTCCAACTGCATTCGCATTGCAAAAAAGGCATTTTGATAAACGTGTTCCGTTTTGGGATTTGTGACAGAAGGACGTTTAAGGCTTTTGATATAATTGTTATTTTTTTCCCCGTCTTAAAACAAAATACAAAAAAAAGACCACACAAGTGGATGTACAAAATCTCATAGCAGTTCATCTAATATAGTTCTAATCCTCTAAATAGCAGAAAAGTCAGCCTCAAAAGGTCAGGGGGCGTTTGACCCAAACATTGTGCCAAGTAATATAGGACATGTTAAGATATTTTACTGGATTAAAAGAAAACTTTGACCAGCTGGTGGCACTGGAAGAAAAGTCAGGGGATCAGCAAATTTGGTAGATTTAATCATCTTTTCCACCATCTTTATCTGTACCAGATCCTGAAGCAATCCATCCAAAGGCTGTTGAGACATTTCACACACAAAAAGACAACAAAAAAAGAAAAAAGTCAATCTCATTTGGTCCTTAGAGGGACTATGAACGCCTGCTCAAAATGTCATGGCGTCTAACAGTTGTGAAGACAAAAGTAGCCTGACTAATTGACACCAAACTACAAAGTTAAGACTGTGCAAAGCAGGCATGCCCTTAACACCGCTGCCAGTCATTATATATTCCCTCCACTTCACTACTGTCATCCCTGCAGCATCCTTCCAGGTTGAATGTGCAGCTGATTGGAATAGAAGGGATACGTTGAGTGTGTGGAAGTCATGCATAACTCATCCATGATTCAAATGTGTCCTGAAGGAAAAGCCTTTCTGTACATCTACATGTCCTAGTTATAGCTACCATCTGTGCCAGGAATACCACAGGCATGCAACCGCCTGTTCAGGGGATGATGGGAAGTTGGACCTTGGAGTGACCCTATGACGGCCTATTTTAACAACTTGGTCTCCCGTCTTGCAGGTACGACCCCGTAGAGGTCTGGATAGAAGTGCGACACATACAACCTCAAGACATGGAATAAAGTGAGAGTTTGGAGACTACTGAAACAACTCGAGTCAGATCCATAAATAAAAGAGAGGGAGGCGAGGCTGGGAGAGCTCTGTAGAGTGAGGAAGAGAGAAGCTGAAGAAGAAGGAGAAGAAAAGGAGTGAAGATGGGGAGTGGTCAGGCCACATTTCTTCTCCTGGACTGTACAGATCACTCCGTCAGCAGCCGGTCAAAGCAGGAGTCGCCTCGCTGAAACCCCGGAGCAGATCATTTCACCTGCTGGAGGAGCCCCCACCCTCGGTGATGTGATGAATAAGTTTGAAGTCCTTGGCATTGTGGGAGAAGGTGGGTGTTTTTTTACGCAGCTGATTTTAGCGCATGCATGTACTACAATTCTGAACGTGACACTGACGTCATGTCAACTGTATTTCCTCAATTTGAAGTTGGGTGTTTTGGGAGCCTGTGGTTCAGTTCACAGTGTAAAGCTGACGTGTACACATCACTACGATCAGGTCTTGTATCTAAAACATTTTTGAAATGATACGGATGGATTTTGAAGGGGTCTGAGGCTGATATCGGTTGGAGAAGATTGTCAGGAGTGGTATGAAACCCTAGTGTCTAATCTAAAAATTCCTGCATTGGTGTTTCACATGAAAAACCTTCCAGCGGCTCAAAGGGCACGATCCATCCACGTCCTAACAGGCTTTATATCTGCACGACGTGTGAAACTGTTACTAAACTATGCTTGGAGACGGCGCTGTGGAAAAGCAGACTATGGTGAATCGTGAGCTGTCCAAGCATTTAGCACAGGAGAGCGCTGCTCATTTCACACAGACAGACCTTGTTGTCTTTTAATCCTGATCACAATCTTTCCCTAAACTTATTATGCTGATAACATAATGTCATCGTGCTGACCAAATTTTTTCTTCTGGAAGGTAATTAAAGTTTAAAAGGTTGGTTTACTCTTCCTCTGTGCGATCAGGCTGGTCAGAAGATGAAATAAATGAAGATACAAATTTAAGTCTAGCTGCACATGACTCTTAGTTATTCCACACAAATGTGGGTCACACAGTAAACGACGCAGCCATTATTATTTCTGTCTGTCAGCAGCATCATTCGTGGCTGATTTCAGTGAATTACATCCCTGAACTCATCTAATGTGAGAAGACAGCTCGACCCAGTGGTTATTGCAGTGTCGATAATTCTCACTAACTGTGATCTAATATATATCAGTGCTTTTCAGCACAGTTTGCTCAAAACTCAAAACACAAAGGACTGCGATTAAATGATGGGAGATTTGAAGTAACACGCTGTCCACGGTGAACCCCGCCATCTCATCCAAAGTCAGCTGGACTACTGTGATATGCACGAGGCAGAGCTCCCAGACCACCTTTGGTTTGTTTCATTCACATTCATCTTTCCGAAAAATTGTATTTGTTCTTGCAGATTCTACATATATACAGTAGTAATCCCCCTGAGCCTACAGTGAAATGAAAAATGACTAGAAATATTTGATTGATAGTATATGGCCCAAATGATTTAAATTTGTAAATTAGTAACATTATAAAACTGGGAGGAGTGACTCAATCACTTTGAGTTTTTTAAATGTATTTATTCATCATACACATACCTCTGGTTTTGACAAGCTTCAGTATCTTTTTCCGTTTGCCTCTCTCCCACTATCTCTGCTCAAAAGATGTGCCTCTCCACTCGCTTGAAATACTACCACATGTAACTGTTACCTGAGAAAGTAGCTCAGCTTTGCACAACAAGTTGCTTGATTTGTCAATGTGTACTTTTTTTGAAAAAGGTAGAAAATCAGTAAGTGTAGTGACAAAGCAACACTGCCTGTAAACAAAATAGAAAAAAAATATGAAAAAAAATAGAAATAGTTCATTTAATTTTATAAGAGCAGTTTGGCTCCATCATTGACACTTTGATGCTGCGAGGACATTTTGGTTTTATGAACATGTTTGGTACAAAAGGCCGAAACGTAATTAAGATCTTGAAACTTAAGAACATATATCAGTCTCACTTTATCTGTACTTCGTGTCTTTCCTCTGTGTCTCTCTCTGTCCAGGAGCATATGGAGTGGTGCTTAAGTGCAGGCATAAGGTAAGACAGCATTTCTCCTCCCTGGAGGTCTTAAAGTCATTTTGGTTTGCATAATTGTGATTAGAAATATCTGCTCTGGTGCATTTTCATTGCGAGAGATGATGATGATGGGGCTGCACGGTCGTGCAGTGGTTAATAAATCTTGACCTGCTCCATAGGAACCTGATCGGGCCTTGGTTCCGACACAATTGGACCAAATCACTCATCATTTTTCTCAACATGAAGCAATATAGCCACACAGCATATTCACAGAACGGTTAGAAACTGCGCTACACCTCAATATCAACCATTTACACCTGTATGAAACACAATGAAAACAACAAGCAACTGAATCAGCATGTCGCATAAACACGACAATTGTACATGATAATATATTACCAATGACAGATTTAATAGCTGCTGCTACCAACATGCTAACAACCCAAGCTACATACCATGCTAACGCCCAGCCTCTGCAGATTCCAACACTGTCCTTCCTTACTGTCCGATATGTCCACATGTGACAGTCATGATATTCCGAGCTAACAACACAAGCTACATATGAAATCGCAGAGTTCACTGGTTCCAATAGTGTGTTTATTATAACTCTACGACCAACTGTCATCGAATAAGCAGCCGAAGAAGAGCAAAGAAAACGTTTGTTTCGTAAAATGATATCTGGAATCACACATGCTACATGCTAAACATGAAGCTATGAAGCCACACGGCACCTGCGCAGAACGAGGAGACGCTCGGCTACACGACAACGTCAACCCTCTTCACCGACACGAAACACAAGTAAAACACCAGCAACGGAGTCACCATATCACATAAACACGACAACTTTACATGATAATATATTAACGATGACAGACTTGATAGCTGCTGCTACCAACATGCTAACGACACAAGCTACATACCATGCTAACGCCCAGCCTCTGCAGATTCCAACACTGTCCTTCCTCTAACTCGCAGACAAACAGTCAGCTCACCAGCCGCTGACCAACGTTCGTATCAACACAGCGACATACATGAATGATGCCTTACCTTCCAGGTATTTCCAGGAAAAGTTGTGTTTTGATCCATAAATCCGATTCCGTTAGCTTAGCACAAAGACCGCTCGTCATTTCAAGATACTAATCCGCCTGGTCCGTCCTACTTCGACAAACGCGGAAGTCGCATGTCAAATGGCGTCCTTTGGGGCGATTTTTGATGCTGTCGGTCGATTCTACTGGCTCTGACTCTTCTATAGACGTGTCACTCACCCAGTTTGACCAATGCGCTCCTGAGATACCCGCCTTTGTACTTCTCGTTGAGTCTGTTCGAAGGTCTGACCACATTACGTTGCACTACAAAGATCGTTTATGTAGAGACAGATGCTCACTCGTCTTCATTACAGAGTCATGTAGGGAAATGAAATGACCTACTAAAGCCTGTAACTTTGCCCTGATCCACTTTATCAGCATGAAATTTGGCACAGATTATGTTCAGATATTGTTCTATGGATTTCAAGAGGAATGGGCTTCATCTGCATTATTACATAGGAGATATTCACTTAGAAGTTTTTTTCAGGCTTCATTTATGTTGTGTTCCATCTTCATTTACTCTGACCCAATAACATCTATACTTGATTCTTCACCTCTGCTGAAATCTCACAAGTGTTACCTTTATATAGATACCAAGATTATTCATATAGACCTTGTAGTTGCAGAGATATACTCTTCATTTTGGGCCTGTCATTTTCGAGGAGGGACCTGCAAAAGGGGCCTGGAGCATAGCTAGTTGGATAAAGCGGTATAGATAATGGAAAGATGGATTTTGATGAAGGCAAAACATTTCCTAAACAAATATGTTATTAGGCCTAACATTTTTTAAATTTGATAGTGTTATATAATTTATGATTTCCTTTTAGAGCATCCAGTGTATTATCTTTGTATAAACTGCACTGAGAACTGAGACCTAGGTCCATCTTCAAACACCACACACTGGTGTCTTGGTTTGATGGAGGGCAGATTACTGCAAATATTATTAGCACCTGTATTTAGGCCTTCATTATTAAAGTGATGTTAACTGAAAGTTTAATCTCAAAGAGAACAGTAGTTACAGCAAAGGTGACCCATCAATAATCAGCTTTTTTCATAATTTATCATAGGATTTGGAATGACACAGTTTACATATGAAATTAATGAATCCGCATTGTGCTTGATAAATCAAATGAATTAGGACGGATATCAGAGGTGAAGAATAATCTCATTAAGAACTGTCCGTCACTTTTTTTTAGATTCAGAGTAAACCGTTGTTTATTCCCTTGTTTAGTTTGCTTTAGGACCTGTACCACTAGTGAACATACTTTTTTTTTTTTAAGTTAAACAAAGATTAGAAATCATGGAAATTTGGGGTCAAGGTAACCAAATTACTCAGATTACTGATGGTGAAGGTTATACCAGACACACAAACACAAACAAAACAAGTGTTGATTTTTTTGCAGAGCAATTTAAGATCAGTACAGCAGTTATAGAAGAACCATGCCATAAATGTGCCATTTTAAGACGGCACTTTGCAGCCCTGACTCAATGTTTGATCGGAAGAGAAAGACTTGTGCATTGAAGTCAGAGCGGAGCATTGTCAAAGTAAAGGCAAAATTGGAAATCGTCATTAAAGGTAATTTTAGGTGCCCTTTGCCGTGAGGAGTCACAGCAGCTACAAAAAAAAGGAGCTATTTCCACATTTAGCCCTGCTGGAACGAGAATGAAAGGACATCATTTATGTGATATCAGTAGAACAGCACATATTCTCATCCCATCAAGCACCTTCTTATTATATCTTCTTATACCAGACGTCTTTAACAATTGGTCCTTTTGACATTCAGTCAGAGTTGCTAAAAAAGGTTGTGTGCATCTAAGAAAACCAAACAGAAAAGATTTATCATTATTGTTTTGACAATTCATAGAAATGAGGGTTATAGACTAGTTTGTTTCACCGCTCCCGACAAAGCGTTCAATGAACAGTTTGCTTCCCACAATTCATAAAAAATAAAGCAAATAATACTTTCAAAACCCACTACACCTCCCCACCTCCTAGTCACCCTTGGTGACATCACTGGTGATGTCACCAAGGGTGTAAAATACAGGAAGTGTTCAAGCACCTCCTGTTTTTGTTCCGGGAACACATGGTGGGTACGGTGAGTAACCCTAACCCAAAAAAAGAACAAATTAACTTGGGAAAAACTGAACCAATTAACACAAACTAAACTTAACTAAACTTTCATCTGTTTTTATTTAATGAAGGTGATTGAATCTGACTTTAGATAATGCAAAACACAAACAAACCCCTAATTTTGTGTCCCTGCAAGCTACAACTTTGATATACTATGATGAAACAAACAATTAATAACATTATTACCCACTTCGTCACATATTAAATAAAGAAATTGGTTTCTTGCAAAACATTTCCAGGTTGGAATTAGTCGTGACGAGGTTCCTGACAGGGGTCAACAGCCCCGACTTGGTCATCAGCCAGCAATTTATGTAATTAACTGTGAGTTGTCACTTTGAATTACAATTTAATTTTAAGAAAACTTCTTCCTCAGAATTGAAGCATATTCTATAGATTGACCCACATGCTTCAAAGAGTTTTACATATGAAAAAGTCTCACATGGATCACTTGAAGACACACTTTCATCTTACTGAACTGATTCAAACTGAACGACATCATCCACAGTGAGCTACATTAATAAAACTGTTCCGTAGTAAAGATGCATCTGGTTGGGTTAAGGCAACATGTTCTGCTTGGATTTTTTGTGTAATTTTGAACCACTCCTTCTGTCGGCACATTTATAGAAAATAATATATTTGTGGAAAAACACCTAATTAGCGCACACAGAGTGAGAGACCTACTGTAGGAGGAGAAACAGTTGCAGCGGAGTGGAGAAGAGAGAGTGCCGCACAATGAGAGATGCAAAATCATTTTTAAATGTTTAATACTGTTGCTGTATCCCAATGTGTTTCTGACAGAGGATTTGGTTTCAGAATGAATAACTCTTAGTTCAATTTTGATTCCTACACCCAATTTTATATGTGACAAGGAAATATTTATAGATCTAAGTTCAAAGAATACAAATCAAGGTTATTACTGCCCACATAGAAAACCAGATTTGTGTTCCTGAATTTCAGATTAATTCGTTACCCTGAATGCTCAGTTATTTTGTCCTGTTGTCCCTTTTCCTGCATGTTCCATTTGTGCATATTTATTTCATATAGACCTTAAAGGGGTCCCTTGAACATGAAATTCTTTCAAAGCTATTCTTCATGAAAAATTTAAAAGAGCCATAAATTATATACATTGAGTGGAATTCTAAATAAGCAAACGTTGGCATTCTGGAGGCATGAACAAAATGACACGGTAAGCTGAACATGAGGGGTGGAGAGGAAGTCGCAGCCCGACAGAAGCAGATAAAACACCTAAACTGAAGTGGTGCCATCGCACGTCCTATAATACAGAACGCAACCGACAGTGAATGTGGAAATTGGTCGACAAGTTGTCTCATCTTCCAGCGATGTCTAATGTGTGTGGAACACTTGAGTGTTTTGTGCTCTGACTAACGTCTTTGTTAACAATAGTGAAGTGCTGCATTTGTGAGAACCGCTGCGTTCGTTCGTCAGAATGATATTTGGGACCGAGGGGGGTCGGAAGCTTTTGACGTGAGCGCGTTATGCAGAGTTAACCACGGCTACCTACCTGCACAGATGACTAACATGTCCAAACGCAGGGCAGCGAGACTGAGCGGGCGAGACGGAAGATTGCAGTTATCGATCAGGACTTCTGTTTTGTCTCAAGGAGATACAGTGTACATCATATTGTTCGACTACGGCATGAAAAATTTAAGCAGAGAACCCAAGAGAGGGAACCAGCTGTTGTTGCAACTCAATCATTTGAAATATAAATGTAATTATAAATTGAAATGACTTACTAGTCTTTCATTTTCAAGCACTAGATAATATATTTCTTTTAGGACAGATCTGTTCGAGTCAGTCATAAATAAATACTTTAATGATGAAACATACAAGGCACATTACATGTGTGCGTGTGGGGATTACTATGTGTATGGATTATGTATATATTTTGCTATAGGTAAAGGGATAAATATAAATAAGGGATCCTTTGTACCAAATGCAAGTGAACACTAGAATATATATATATACAGTATATCCCACAGCTGGTTGACTGTGAGTGTTCCTGCAGAAGTGGGGCAATAATGTTACTCATATTCTGCTCTAAGTTCCACTTTTACTCAACGCTGAAATTTCACCATATTGTTGAGTCTTTTACTGTTCATCTTCAAAAAGACACACGTATTCAACACAAAACACACCGGCTGATCCACGATATACGTTTTCATGCTTGCAAAAATAATTCCAAGTCAATAACACTGTGGGTCATTTAATCAGTGCGGCAACAACAATATTTGTGTTCTGTCTCAGGCTCTTGTATCCGTTGGACCATTCAGTTTTGATTCTCTCCATTTCACAAAAAAAATAGTAATATCAACAAAAGTGTGGTTAAGTTAAACAGAGCAAGACGTTGCTAAGAAGTGACATGTGACATGTTTCACACGTAAGTTACATTGTAGGGAATTCTTTTTCATTTTCAACATGTACAGAGAGAGAGAGAGAGACAGACACAGGCCATGACAATAAAAGATTTTAAGCTTTGCTACAAGAGAGCAGTTATTTTTACTTTTCTCAGCTGGAACCAGGGCAGAGGAGAGAAGGATGGCAGAGGGAGAGAGAAAAGCTCAGTGTGTGTGTGTGTGTGTGTGTGTGTGTGTGTGTGTGAGAGCGAGAGATAGAGTGAGTGTGTGGAGGAGAGGAGATTCAGAGGGAGGTATTGGAATACGGAGCCTATGTTGATGGTAAATGGGTCACCCTGTTAGGAGTCGAGCAGACCTGTGGTTGAGGGAGTCAGGGGAAGGCTCAAGCAGTAGAGGAATGAAATTGCTTTTTAAACATTGTTGCCGTTTAAATCGTGCATGCTCTCCAGTACAGTATGCGTTTGATGGCACATTGAATTAATCAAGCGACCGCGCGCCAGCGTTCGTGCAATGTTCTGCCACTTTTGTGCAAGTGTTGTATTAGCGTATGTGGGTGTGCGTACGGGGGCTTATGTGTTATGTTGAATTTGTGTTTCAGGAGTGACAATAGCTCAACCTACGTGCTAGCCAGTCTTTCCCCGGTGTCTATACGGTGTTTGTATGCAGTGATGTAGCGCAGACGTGAGCTGTGCACAGTGAGTGAACCCTGAGGAAGTGATCGGATCTTCATCGACGTCACCAGTGTAGACAGAGACACTGTTCGTAAGCTAACAACACACCAGGCTTTATTGAATACGTAAATCTCAGGTCCTTGGGTTTAGTGAATGGTCAAAGCCTCCTTTTACAGCATTAACCTCAAACAAGCGCTGCCTGCGGCTGCAGATCAGACCCTCACAGCGTTCAGGAGGAATTCTGGACCAGTGTTCCTACAGAGCTGCTTCCATTCAGACATACTGTTGGGATGGCCCGGTTGTGAACTGATCATGTTGTGGTGATTAATCAGCATCTCTACTGGGTTAAGGTCATTTTACTCCTGCACCACTGAACTTCTACTGGGCTTCCGCAGGTGGATACACCCTGACATAATCCTGTGAGATATACAGGGGTAAACATAGGAATTATTATTCTCCGTTTTGATGTCGAGCTGGATGATATTTTCATGTTGCTATGTGGGGCCCTTTTTCCATCAGTCCACCAAAACATTTCCAAGCAGTCAAAGTGCTTTTTGGCAAACTTCAGGCATGTATATGAGCTTTTTTTGTCCTGCCACGGAACCATGCAAGCATGAATTATGCATCATATGCTAGACTCCTGAGAAGAGATGTTAACCAGCTCCAACGAGGCCATAATGAGGCCAAGTGGCTAAATTATCCTCTGCGCAAATATCAGGCAGCAAAGGGTTTTGTTTTATGAATCGAGAGTACAGTCCATGTCGGTCTACAGTGTGTGATTCCACAGATGTGCGGTTGTCAACAGTGGACTTTGATTTAAAACGGTAGATCGTTCATTATAACTGTCAAAATGATGATGATCGGTGAGGGTCTGAAATCTGAATCGACTGCGCTCTATGGAGTGAATTATTCAGTGTGGGTTATCTCAGGAGTAGTGAATTAATCAACAAGGGAGTGAGTTCAGTCGCCGCCTTTGTCTCGCTTTTTGTCAAGAAAAGATGAACGAACATGTCATAATTTGTGTTGACTAAATTAACATTGGTTAAGAAAGGTTTACTACATATAGGTAGGTGCTTTTTCATTTCGCCGGTTGCACACATGCGTACACCAAGCTGTTCTCATTCAGTGTTCGTACAAATACATTCTTTGAATGAGGAGGTCTGTGCAGGCGCCCTGATCCTTCATGTTGCTGGACATTCGTAGGATTTTGCACAAAAAAATGTGCACAAATTTTTCTGTATGATGTCGAATGAACCATTACATTAGAGTACGCATAATGTACTTGCATATACACATCCATGCACATACCGTATATGCAAAAGAGGTTAAAAGATAATCAAGGAGGCGAGGAAAAACAAAGACAGAATAAAAGGAAAGAGAAAAAGATGTTAATAGAAATGGCCAAGATAAAACTCAACAGATTCCTGTGGTAAAAAAAGCTTTTTTCTTTTTTTTTTTGTAATGTGACAATCAGGACCTGCTCATGGCATCAGCAGAAAATTAGCAAGCCTGACGCTATTTTTAGGTGTGCTGACTTAACAGTGGCTCAAAAGGTAAATCGGTGGAGGTCGGGGAGACCACACATGAGCACAGGCATCATCAGCACATTGTCAAAGCGCTGCCGCAGAGCAGGACGTGTCCGCAAAGGTGTCCGCATGTGTGAACACAGTAAATCTGCCAGTGTGTTATTCATATAGAGGATTCTCCTTCACCGGGAGCTCTCTTTAAACGCACATCCTTGTATTAAAAAACACTGTGTTCCGTCAAACAATTGGCTTGTTGTGTGTGTGTGTGTGTGTGTGTGTGTGTGTGTGTGTGTGTGTGAGAGAGCGCTGCCAGTGACGCGCAGCTCCCTGTAGCGTGGCCTCTTCTTGACACTGAGGCCGACTCTGTTCCCCCGACCCTCCATATAACAAAAGGACAACAGAGGAACATGAGATGCACTGTGGCCCCTTGTATGTTGTAAATTTCCTCAGGACCATTGTCTCTAATCAGCAGCACAGATCGAAAACAGTGTTGAATATTAGAATCACGTATGCAATGGCTGTTGAGATGAAATATGCAGTCATGACTGGAGTGCATGTGTGGACAAGGCCGTTAAAGCAGGCCGTGCACATCTGTGAGCGACTGCTTCCCTTCCATCTGTTTGTGGGTTTATTTTCTCTGAAAAATCAATGAGCCGATATGACGCATTTTACATCCGAAACTCCTCAAGTCTCCCTTCTCGTTCATTAAGGTCTGCAGCCTCACAAAGTATTGAACCGTTCATTGAAAAGCCCTAGACACATGTTAATCTCACCTCAACCTAGATATTTCTTCCTCATCAGTTTCTTGTCAAAAACGTCCACAATATCAAAGTCTGGGGCTTCGAACAGGCCGTTAGATAGTTGTGGTGTCTAATACGTCCATCACAATGTTGATTCCCATCATTTTTACACATCTCTCAATCACCCAGAAGATATTTCTCCTAGCATATTTCTCCAAACTTGGAACGTGCTATACGTAGTCAATGTAAAATATTACTAACAAATCCCCTCAAATTCTTTTATTCTGGCAATATTTCTAGGGGGGGTTTCTGTAGCTTTTTTGGAGTAATTATCAAAGCCTTCCAAACATATTATGAATCTCGTTCTCGGTTAAGGAGGCTCCCGCTAATCGCCTGATATTTCTTTATATATTAATTCCAGCATGGATGAAGCCAGTAGAAAAAAATCAAATCAAAAGATAAAACCTAAAGGTTATATGAAGGAATGTGTGACTATTCTGTGAGTCCTCTGGCAACAGATTTCTTTTCGAAGACCAAAAAGGAAGTTATCATCCTGACCTACATTTAAGCCTTGTGAAGTTTTTACTGTATGCACAGTTGCACTATATGGTCAGAAACAAAGCTGAGCCTTTTTTAATTTTCCACTTTTAACCGTGCAATATTTAACGTCAAAACTCAAGCATGCAGCTGCAGCGCAGCCTCTGACACTAAGCTATACGGTAAATCTCTGAATCTGCACCCATGCCAGCTTGAAAAATTCTGCAAGGTCAATTAAGTAATCTGATGCTTATTAACTATGCCGAGGATGTTCTGTTATTTTTTGTGTGCCAGTGCCCTGTGGTAAAATAATTCAAATGAGAGCATTGGCACGGCTTTTGTGGCTCTTTTTTTGTGTGAAGAGTGGGCAGGAAATCAATTTAAATATCCTCACCGCTTCTCTTATTTCTCCTTTTCACCTTTCGTTCCACGAATACTCTCCATTTCTTACTTCTACTCAGATCTTTATGTTCCGTGTATCTTTGTACCCGTCCGTCTATCCGTCTTAGAAAGTCAGCGACACCCTTTGTTCGACTCTTAAGACTTGATTTTCTCGATGTCTGAACGCAACTCGCGTCCTTCCTCGTGTCTCCGCAGGAAACCAATGAGCTGGTGGCCATTAAGAAGTTCAAAGACAGCGAAGGTGAGCGAAGGCGCGATGGGCGGGAGGTGGATTAGAAGAGGAGGGAGAGGGAAACAGGACCGCCGTGTCACTGCTGTCCCATTTCATTTCCGCACAGAGAATGAGGAGGTCAAGGAGACGACGCTTCGGGAGCTGAAGATGCTTCGGACTCTGAAGCAGGACAACATCGTCGAGCTGAAGGAGGCCTTCCGCAGGAGGGGGAAACTCTACCTTGTCTTTGAATATGTCGAGCGGGTAAAGCTGAACGACGCTATGGTTGTTGCTTCACCGTGTGCACACTGATTCCCACATTTCTATTCTGCCGTATCTCCTCTAAGTTTCAGGATGGTGCGGCTGCTCAGTAAAACACTGGAAAAAAAACCAGGCATCACCATGGCAACATATGAACTATGCTGCTGGTGAATAATGGTATTCCCCACTGTGTTGCCAGGGTATCCAGCCAAGTGTTTATTTCATGACCGGTTTTTATTTTCCAGTCATTTTAGCACGGTGTCCCCGCTCCCTCTCCTCTGTCGGGGTTAAAAGAAAAGACGCTCAGACCGCCGAGAGGAATCCCCTCTCTCGGAATTATTGAGGAACATTCATATTCTACAGCACACGCTCGCCGCGCTGACGGAGCTGAAGCTGCACAGACGCTTTAGCTCTGTCGAGAGGTGAATTCCTCTCGTTGGTGTTTGCAGAACATGCTGGAGCTTCTGGAGGAACTGCCCAACGGAGCACCGCCCGATAAAGTCCGCAGCTACATCTACCAGCTCAT